>NW_026858983.1:0-155152 GCF_026571515.1 Ruditapes philippinarum
AAATATATATAAAAAAATGGTTCAAAAATGTCTGGGTAGGAAATGGTTTGAGGGGAAGACTTTCAAGGGAAGGGGAACTGCTAAAAAACTTAAAATTTGATAAGGTCAATTCAGTACCAAAAAAAAGGCTTTACTGTACCCGATATATGCGATAATGGCCGATTGTGAAGAAAATTTGGTAAAAAACACAGCTTTTGATTGGGCAACTTAAATATCAACGTTATGAAATATAAACAAGAACATCAAGTCATCTTGAATAACGTTGTTATTTTGCCATTTAAAGTCATATCCCGCGGATTATGACTCATTATCCGGTATTAAGTCAAACCCATGTATAGGTTTTTTAAAGCAACCAGAAATCCTTGCAACGATTTTGACGACGATTTTTGCCACTTGATAAATGCCCAAAACAAGCAAAGTTATTCAACAGTTAGGTTTAAATGGGAAGATAAGGTTTTTTGTAATAATAAAACTTACAACTCGTTTTAACACGTGGAACTTCTATATAAACTTCTCAATCTTTCACGGATGAACTTGTAAACAATGGCGATTGCGGGCGGAAAATAGTTCGTATTCATACGCATGCCCAATGTTTTCTTAAAAATTTACACTTATGAAGCATTAGGGCCCTATAAGCTTTTAAAGTTAGCTGATCTGAAATCCGTATTCCATTACTTGCTAAATTTTTGAGTTTTCTATGACACTTAATTAACTTGTTGACTACATGTAATTTGTACTTTATTTATGCAAGTACTTTGGCTATGATCGACCGCTGGCGTTAGTAATATTAAAATCGCGTAAAAGCAAAAAAATTATTCATACAATTTTAAAAGACGATTGGCTTAATTTAGTACAAAAATTGGCCAGTCAATTTTAAAATAGATAAGGAACTATGAATTTTTTTTGGTTACTGCGGAACTTTTGGAACTATTTGCTTAGGTAGCTGACTAATTGTGTTCATATCATAGTAAATCTGAATTTGTCGTTATTCCATTGGGGGGCGCATTGCGCATGCGCCCCCAAAAAGGATGTTGAAAAACCCATTGGAAGCCCCAAAATCGTGGCATGTTCGAATCCCAAATTACCCAGAAAATGATTATGGACTATTTTGTTTAATGGAGGAGTTTCCATCATTACTCATGCAGAAAACATTTTTCACCGTGAGACCAAACTTCAGAACAGAATGATTGATTGGTAGCTCAAGTACTTACGCATAGTACACACGTTTTTTTGGCTTGAATGATTTTTGACCGAGTTATCGCCCTTCAATAAAATTGTGTTTTGTTTGTGTTGACAGCTAAACATGAGCTTCTCTGGGCAACACAATAGAAACTACTTGTGCAATTTCATGAATATTTTACAGGAATGTTCAATACCATGTGTTGTTGTGCATCTCATTATCATGTTTTGGTTCATTGATTTTTGTCAGAGTTATGGCCCTTTAATAATTCTAATTTTTAAAATTTTCCCGGACTACTGATGCAATTTTAAAAAAAAACTTGGTCGGTAGCTCAAGTACATATGTGCATATTACACAGGTTTTTACGTTGAATGATTTTTGGCCGAGTTATGGCCCTTGAAAAAACGTTTTGTCCTGTAAATGATTGTTGTGTCTTCTGCTACAAAATAGCTGCAAAATGCAATTAGTTATCATGAGGCGACACATGAACGCTCTTGTTGGCGTCCGCGCCGAATGGCGATGTCCCTTATGGAATGAAATCAAATTTTGTGAATGGGCAATTGCAACTTCTCGGACCTTTCAATCGGTCATAATAACCTATCATTCCTTGTATGAGGGTGTTTGATTATTAAAAATGAAATGTCGCGATATGTACAATGAATATCGAACTGGAGAATTTCGCGATGCAAACATATTCATATGATATTATCTTTTCCATCAACTAATCGCGCTCTTCGGGTTTTTTATTAATCATTTTGTAGTACACAGAGAGTTATTATGTATGTAATTGTTGTACATGTATCCAAAAGCTATAAATAGAATGATGACCTTATCATTGTGAATGTCCGAATATATATTCATAGAAGCAGTTTTAGTTTAACGAAACGGTCATTCGTGTCGCGCTATGGTAATAAATTACAAACTGGAGAATTTTGAAGGAACTGAAATGGAAATATATTCAAAAAATTAACTGCATTCGTTATAAATTTAAAGAAAAAATTTAAGATTGCCATTTTTTTTACGAATTGTTGTATCGTAGTATTATTATTTTGTAAAAGATTTTTTTTTTGGAGGTTCTTTCCTGTTTTCTTTTTAACGGGCCTGATTGCACTTATGACATTATTACCATGTGTGTGTGTTTGTGTTTGTTTACCCTCGCCAGCGCGTATAATATTTAAATCGACCAAGTATAACTTTATATGTCGCTTTTATTTTGACGTTGTGCGCAGTAGTATACTATCAAACCTATTCACTGTTCAAGTCTCTTTTTCTAAAATCGACCCTGATTTCCCTACCATTTCGTATGTTCCAAAGAAAATACCACATGAACTTGAAATTCGTTCAAATCACGAATATTAATAATAATATCCAAAAATACCCCATGTACAGTATAAATAAACTTATACCATATGGAAAGTATATTTTGGATATCATTGACCTGTATATTTTGGATATTATCGTTAATATTGATAAAATTTCAAGGTCCTGTGGAAAAAAAAGGTAACATTCTAATCTCTAGCATGCCTACCAAAGTTCATAATGAACAATGCATTTCTTCCACCCATTCATAAATGATATACAATTCTATTAAAAACCAATTAACCATTGAAAAGTTTATAAGAATATCTTGTCATCATATGTCTACTTGTTCATCTTCACTTGCTGCATTTCTTGGTTGATCGCTCTTGGATGCTTTGCATCAATGCTTTTCTTGTAATTATATGATTTTAGTTTACGTACGTGTAGTAAGTTGAAAAATGAAACAGGACCCAATTTTTAAATAGGGCATAAGTAACAATTCAAGTGTTAGTACAGCGAACAAAGAAATTCAAAATATAATCTAATATTAAATATATCTGTATATTTATAACAATTTGTGCATTTGATTTGAGATATGAGTAAAATTGCTCAACGAGTTTTCAAGCGAAGCGAGCAGAAGAATATACATTTATTACATTCTTATTAAAATAATAAGAAAAAATGAACTGATGGTTTGCTTGGAAATTTAATTGGAGGCACCGGGTGAGCACTCCCCCCTCCCTCTCTCTCTCTAAATCTGCTCCGGCTTTTCTATAAATAGTGTTTATAGTAAAGCGAGATATTAAATCCAAAAACTGTTACTATTTATAGTAAAATTGGGTTTCTGGTTTATCAATTATTCAGGTCACCTTTATTTCTTATTTACGTGTTTAACTAACAATTTGAACAAATGTGTGGCTTTTCAGTGAAATAGATCATTTTATAGGGACACTTTCCGTTTAGATATAATGACATTTTTCTGGACAAGAAGCTTGGCAAAGGAATGAGCAGCAGTTGTCTAGAGGAAATGTGTCGAGTGATCTTATTTTAACGAAATATTCTTAATCGAGGATTCGAAGTAAGCTGTTATCTGTGAATATAATATTATCAATTAATTTAAATAAGTCAGTATACAAGTGTAATTTAGGAATTATTCAGCTTATTATTGGGAAGCTTGTTATCATATTGATTTTAATAAGTACCATTCAACGCTTCAACACTTAGTATAACAAATCAGAATAAAAAGGATAAAATACAAAGAGACCCACAAATGATACAAGATACAAGACAATACAGATACAGGTTTGATTTAGCGATAAAAATTAAAACATAAGATAATCTATAAATTTTGTTTTACGAAATAACTGAAACATATTTCTGTACGATAACAACTGAAAGAGACTCCACTGAAGCTTTTAGACAAGACGGGGTGAAAATATTTCCTGAGATTTGTGTACTAAATGATTTAGAGCCTGTCTAATAATTTGCATTCATTCCCTATTGAAATGACGTCAAATTTGAACATTATGATTAAAGGATATACATGCAGTCATGTCTAGGCGAAAAGATACTGCACATGTAAAAACCAATACAAAATGTCAATTAATTTGTATTAATTTGTAACTAAGAGGAAAGTGTCCATTCACTTTTTTCTTTTTTCAGTAGAAAGAAAGTGAAAGTAGATCTTGACTTTGGAAAAAAACATTATGTTACCCCGTGTAAACACATGACATTTAGTGTATTCATATAAAAATCATGTCAGAAATTAGCTACTGAGTATCAAATGCCCCAACTCATTCAATATCGAGCAAATGAAAACTCGCATCATCCGTATTGCCGTATATCTCATGCTACTTGCGAAATTGATACGACACCAACCTCCATATTTCCCTCCGCGCGCAAAGTGACGTAAATCATGCATATTTGTTAGGTCAGTCTCGGCCCTTTCCGTCAGTCTTCGGATAAGGACCTCGAACACAATAGTATGAATACACAGAACGGATGCGGTATTCCGGTCTAACCTACGCTAAGAAACTAAACATGTAAACAAATAGTAATTTAATGCTGTGAGTTGTTGACACGTTTATTTCCAATGTATGTAGTAAAATTCCACCTGAAATAAGTGAATTCATAGGTACAAAAGCAAACAATACATTATTTATATATTTACTAATATGGCTGTGAAACCGAAAGTACAAAAAACCAACCTGTTGACATTTGGTCGGATTTATTTAAAATTGAACATCAGAAGGCATATTTAAATAACAAATTGTTGTCGGACATATTTTCAAGCATAAGAGTACCGGAACAGACATTAGATGTCAAATATATACATTCGTTTTACATTATCTCTGTTTCTGTTTACATCAGTAAACCACGTGGTAGAACTACTTTCAATCCGTATTGTTTCCGAGGTTAATATTGTAGATAATAGCCGAGGCAGTTCCGAATGATTGAAACCCACCATTCAGGTAATTCTTTAGGTAGTGACGTATTAAGTTAATTGTAATAAGGCATAATAAAGCTTGACACTAAGTATGTTAGTATTCATCTGTAGCTGTTCTAAAGAAATAAGAAACATTCTCTAGTTGCTATCGCTCCCATCGAAGTTTCTTATTTCTGTAGAACAGCACGGATGAACACTAACATACATGTATAGCTTAATCGACTTTTGACATATGAAAATACATCAGTATAAAAAGTCTTGAGTACGTGGGGAGGCTTCTACGATGTAATAGTTCAAAAAGGTTAGCATGACTTTATTTGTCTAATGCTTTTTAAAAGAATAAAAATGATAAACTCTTCTAACTTCTTTTGGTTAAATATTACGATCATACAGCCATTTTTTCAGAAAAAGAGACCATAACTTGGGGAAAATATTTAAAAAGATGAACAACTGTCATTGAGTAAACATTTTTCTACAATTCCAAAACAGACAGGCTGCTTTTAAGACTACGACATTTTTTGCATTTTGTTAAAGGTGAGTAAAGTACCTACGTTACTGTTTTGCCCTACAATACTTTTTAAAACTCTATATGCGTAAATGTTCGAATTTCATTATTGTGTGTCACTAACTGTTGTCAAAAATTATTTAACTAAATTATGTAAATTAAATGAAATCTATCTTTATTCATTGGTGTATTTAAATAGTATAATATCATCATATGCATGTAACCCTATTTCCCGCCATCCACAAAATAATTTCAGCTATCACTGTAATTAACAAAGTTCAACTTTCAAAGTTTATTATATGATTTTACCTTATTTCCGTGTAATAGTTTTAAAAATGAAGCAGAAAAAATAATGTTGATCAATAACATCATTTGTAAACATTGTATTAACTTTTTCCAGCGCAGCAAGCAGAAAAATATAAATACATTAAATACTTATTTATATAAAAGTTAAATAGATAAATACAGAATCCCTAAAGAAAGCCCAACACGACAAAATTGAAAATGTTGCAGGCTCGGTTTGATTGAGCCCGTTCATGGACGGTACTGGAAAGTGCAAATTACCGTCCACGCCCCCTAGCACCGGCTTAAGTAGAATTCAACATTTAAACATGAAATAGTAAAATTTTGAATTTAGAAACATCCGCAGATGTGTTCATACGGCGGATATCATGGAACCTTCAATGTGACACTTCCGTGCCTTTAAACATATAATATTAGGTATTGAGATTTTGTTTGGATACTGTAGTGTGACCGCCGGTTGAGCAAACGCCTCCGTCAATGAATCCACCCCGGCTTTTGCTACGATAAATATTTCTTTAAATAGTGTGTACTTTACATGTGATATATTTAGCTGTGAACTTCCGAAAACTGTTTCTATTTATAGTCAAAATGGGTTTCTGGTTTAATTCATTCATTCGGGTTTATGCGTAGATAGGAAAATGTTTCTTCTTGTGTTAATATTGGATTTTTTATTAACAAATTGGACTAACGTGTTGCGCTTCTGTTGAAAGGGAAAACTCAGCCTTGAAAAACCGGAATTTTCTGGAAAATATATTATTTTGCAAATAAATCAACTAAAACTTATATTTCTATGTCTACAAATGTAAAACTACATGCATGCTGAAAATGGGTTAACAGATTATACAATAGTCCGAACAGCTCGTTAAAGGAAGGTAAGCTTAAATGACTCATCGTTCTAAAGGCCTCAACAGACGGCATGAGTTTGAAGTACCATACCAATTAAACTTAGATTTACAAGCAAATCTTAATGTGTGAAGACTACTTTTTCTCGAATTTGTACAATTTAATACTAGATTTTCAGTATAAGACATGTTCTATCTCTAAATTGTAGTTGTACAGACCTCCCATGATCACAGGTGACAGATTTCCCAATTATCCACTGATAGTGTGTTTAATGAATGATATTCCAGAGCAATAAGGGCTAAAATGTAATTTAAGTAGTAAGATTGGGTAAAAAGGATGTTGAAAAACTCATTGGGAGCCCCAACATTGTGGCATGTTCGAATCCCAAATTACCCAGAAAATGATTATGAACTATTTTTTTAATGGAAGAGTTTCCGTCATTACTAATCCAGAAAACATAATTTTTCACCGAGAGACCAAAATACAGAACAGAATGATTGATTTTCTATAAATAGTTGTGAAATTCCAAAAACTGTTACTATTTATAGTCAAAATGGGTTTCTGGTTTATCCATTTTTCAGGTCACCTTCATTTCTACAATTTGAACAAATGTGTTGCTTTTCAGTGAAATAGAACATTTTATAGGGACACTTTCTGCTTAGAAATAAGGACATTTTTCTGGACAAGAAGCTTTACAGCAGTTGCCTAGTGGTTAAGTGTCGTGTGATCTTATTTTACTGAAATTCTCAATCGAGGATTCGAAGTAAGCTGTGAATATAATATTATCAATTGATTTAAATAAGTCAGTATACAAGTGTAATTAAGGAATAATTCAGCTTATCATTGGGATGCTTGTTATCATAACGATTTTAATAAGTACCATTCAACGCTTCAAATAATATGACAAATCAGAATAAAAGGATTAAATACAAAGAAAACCACAAAATGATGCAAAACAATACAGATACAGGTTTGATTTAGCGATCAAAATTAAAACATTAGATTGTCTTTAAATTTTGTTTTAAGAAATAACTGAAAAATATTTCTGTACAATAACATAACTGAAAAAAACTCCACTAAAGTTTTTAGACATGGCGGGGTGAAACTATTTTCCTGAGATTTGTGTACCAAATGATTAAGGCCCTGTCTAGTAATGTGCATGCACATTTAAGCTCATTCCCTATTGAAATGACGTCGAAAATTCAACCTACATTGATTTTTATTTATGGATAAAGGATATACATGCAGCCACGTCTAGGCGAAAATATACTGTAAAACCAATACAAAATGTCAATCAATATCGTTTTATTACAAATGTATAGAAAAGGGTCTAAATTTGTAACTAAGATGAAAGTGTCCATTCACTTTCTTTTTTTCAGTTGAAGGATAGTGAAAGTAAATCTAGACATAAGATCTATGTTTTTGAAAAAAAACATTACGTTATCCTGTGTTAACACATGACATTTAGTGTATTCATATAAAAATCATGTCAGAAAATAGCTACTGATTATCAACTGTCCAACTCATTCAATATCGAGCAAATGAAAATTCTGGAAACAAAGTGATCCCTCGGAAGCATTAATCACAACAAAATAACATAAGAATTGCAGACTCGGTTTGATTGAGTCTGTACATGAGGGATAATGAATAAGTGCAACATCCCTCACGCCCCCTAGCACCGGCTTGAGCGGTACTCAATTCTCAACACTTTATAGTGTTGGCATCAATGATCCCGAAGGACCAGAAAATATAACAACACTGAAGTGAAGTACGGGGCAACTTTTTACGGCTGCCACACGGCACTTGACACCTGCTGTTGTGAAGTACAAAATTCTGGAAACAAAGTGATCCCTCGGAAGCATTAATCACAACAAAATAACATAAGAATTGCAGACTCGGTTTGATTGAGTCTGTACATGAGGGATAATGAATAAGTGCAACATCCCTCACGCCCCCTAGCACCGGCTTGACAGTACTCAGTTCTCAACACATAATAGTGCTGGCATCAATGATCCCGAAGGACCAGAAAATATAACAACACTGAAGTGAAGTACAGGGCAACTTTTTACAGCTGCCACACGGCACTTGACACCTGCTGTTGTGAAGTACAAAATTCTGGAAACAAAGTGATCCCTCGGAAGCATTAATCACAACAAAATTACATAAGAATTGCAGACTCGGTTTGATTGAGTCTGTACATGAGAGATAATTAATAAGTGCAACATCCCTCACGCCCTCTAGCACCGGCTTGAGCGACCGCGCAGTCTGATGAGGATTTATGCTGTTCGCTTACAGACTCTATAACAAGTACCAGCAACAGCATGGATCCTGATCAGACTGCGCGGATGCGCAGGCTGGTCTGGATCCATGCTGGTCTCAAACCCATTATGTTGGTTTTGTCATGAGCGGCTCAAATGATAAATAATTTGTTACTGATTAGGAATTCAATGAAAAAAATAATATGCCCACAAAGGGGAAGGGACAGGATACCGGGGGAAGGGGGGGTTAATCAAAGAAATAAAAACTAGAAGCAATGGAGAAGATACTTAAGCTTACCGTGGACGAGAAAACAACAAGGGACACAAGGAAAAGTGTCACCAAAACAGTTAGAAACAACATAGACATACATCTGAGGAACACAGAGGGGCGCCGCCTTGGAACGTGCAGCAGCATAATAATGACTGCTGGGGAGTTTAAACCAGTTAATGGTGCACCAAACCTCGCTCTTAGCCCCACCATGTTCCTATAAACGAGACAGTGTAAATAAAATGAATCCCCGCCAAGTGAAATTCTAACAGTTGTCATGGTTACAAAAGGTTAAATGAGTAAAACATTAAAATGATCATGTAGAAACATATAAAAATAAACCCAATGACCATAACAAAAGTACTCACTGTCCTAAAGGAAGACAGAGCAACAAGAAAATCACCTACAAGGGCCAGACGAAGCAAGGCAGAAGACGAACATTAAGACAATTCAGTCCCAAAGGGCTTTACGAACTTTCCATCATAGAGTCTCCCACTTGGTCCGTCAGATGTAATCAAAGGAGGAAAGCGTAGTGTATAACTGTAAAAGGGTTGAACACTAAACATGCAGTATGTCTTAAAATAGTAGGGTCGTGACCTCTTTTGATCAAACGTTAAATGATTTTAGTAAAAACAGCAGAAAAATTACCATGACCCAAAATCTTACGAAGTTTGTAAATCGCATCGCCATAAAAACCAGGCTGGCCAATCCCTTGTCGCAGAAGAGTTTTTAAATCACTATTGAATTTAGAAATTAAATCAAAGTTACGATTGTAAAATTAAGTAAAATATTTCCGTAATTTATAGTATATTATATATATAATTTATATGATAGCGGTGCCCTGTTTTAGAAGCTTGCTGGTAATAAGAATATTCCGCTCGTTGAAATTCTTTACGTTGCTACAAGCTCTAGCGAATCTAATTAACTGAGAAACATAAACCCCGTAAGATGTTGCATGGGGTACGTCTCCATCTAAATGTGAATAATTAACTATACAAAAGTCAAAGTCATCTCTTTTATCATAAATTTTCGTGTCAATAGAATTGTTGTTGATAGTAATATGAAGATCAAAAAAAAATGTACTAAAATTTCAAGAGTTCGTTTTATTAAGTTCATGTGGATAAATGTCAAACACCATTTGATCAAAATAAGGATTATCTAAATTAAAAAAAATCATCAAGGTATCTGGAAGTATTATAAAATGCGACTATATCATCTTGTTGCTTATCTTCAGTGAGACTCAACATAAAGTCTCTTTCATAGCAGTACAAAACAAAATCGGCGACTAGGGGTGCACAATTAGTTAAGACAATTTTTTTCTCGTATATCGATGATATTTTTTTTAAATCCTGTTTCACACGAAAATAATATAAATACTGCTAACTGATAAGTACAAAAAGTATGGATATTGTTGTCTAAATTATGTCTCATGTGTTTTGTTCCAACGTTACAGTGGAAACAATCTATAAAAATAACAATTGTTTTTTAAATTATTTTTATTACAGTTAAGTCTAATATCAATTAATTACAATCGACTTTTGACGTATGGAAATATTTCAGTATAAAAAGTCTTGAGTATGTTGGGAGGCTTCGACGATGTCATAATTCAAAAAGGTTAACATGACTTAATTAGTCTAGTGCTTTTTTAATCAAAAAAATAATAACTCTTCTAACGAATTTTTAGTAAAATATTACTATCATACCACCAATTTTTCAGAAAAGAGGCTATTACTTGGGCAAATATATTTGTAAAGATAACCAAATTCCAATGAGTTAACAATTTTCTAAAATTCCAAAACTTAAGACTACGACACTATTTTTGCATTTTGTTAAAGGTTAGAGTTGCTTATTTGGCCTAAAAAACATTTTAAAACTCTTCCTATACATGAGTAAAGATTCGAATGTCATTATTGTATGTTTTGAACTAGGTTGTCAAAAAATGATCTAACTAAATTATATAAATTAAATGAAAACTACCTTTATCCATTGAAATATATTATGGTATGCACATTACTCTGTTTCCCGCCATCCACAAAATGTTACTTTCAGCTATCACTGTAATTATTAAACTTAGTTTAACTTCATGTTAATTATACGATTTCATCTTATTTCGTGTAATAGTTTAAAAAATGAAGCAGTAAAATAATGTTGATCATTAACATCATTTGTAAACATTGTATTAACTTTTTGATCGAATCAAGCAGAAAAATATAAATACATTAAATATTTATTTAAATAATTGTTAAACATATAAAATTAGGTATTGAGGTTTTGTTTTGATACGCCGGTTGAACTCTAAATCCGGCCCGGCTTTTGCCTTAAATAGTGTGTACTTTACATGTGATATTTTTAGATTTGAACTTCCAAAGACTGTTTCTATTTATAGTCAAAATGGGTTTCTGGTTTGAATCACTCATTCAGGTCACCTCTGAGATAGCAAAATGCTTCTTCTTGTGTTAATATCGGATTGTTTGTATTGACATATTGGACTAACGTATTAAAAGGGAAAACTCACACTTGAAAAACAGGAATTTTCTGAAAAATATATTATTCTGCAAATAAATGTACTTAAACTGTTATCTCTATATCTACAAATTTAAAACTATGCTGAAATGGATTAACGGATTATACACTATTCGTCAAAGAACTCATGCGCAGGCTGGTCTGGATCCATGCTGGTCGCAAACCCATTACGTTGGTTTTGTCATGACGCGGCTCATATATCAACCAATGTCTTCTCTATTTTATCTTACATGCAATTCATTTGGCTATTTTTAGAAAGGTTTCTTTAAATAGTGTATCGTGTGATATATTTCGCTGTAAAATTCCCATAACTGTATCTATTTATAGTGAAAATGGTTTTCTAGCTGATGAGTTGTTAAAATCATCTCATACTACGAAGCAAAAGGTAGAAAGGCGTCAGTTAGGATATAATTTTAATGAGAAAGGTAAAATCTATTAAAATTACTCCTTGTGTAACCTTGTTAAACTCACTAGATTATAGTTAATTTAATTTCACTGTAACGTATAAAATACTTATGTATGAAACCGGACAGATATTAAAAGAGGTTAACGTTACAACATAATGAAATACAAATTGAAAGAGGTTATAGCATAATAAAATACAAATTTATATAGAGATTGGTAAAAGTGTACTTTGTCGAGAAATTTAGTCTGAAATAGTTATTTAATTTATCCACATTATACAAATCAATAAATTTATTTCCTCATGAACAATGTCATTAAAAGATACCCTAGCATAAGATGAATATTAAGACATTATTGTTATATCAGCGAAATTTTTTATGAACTTTATAATTGTCTATTTTTGCAAATTTTAACTGTAATAAAACCGGTTTTACCTGCGATAATCCTGGTTGTGCTATTTATTCTATATAAAAATACTTAAAAAGAATTGCAGCAATAATTTACTATATTGAACTATAAAATGGATTTTTACTGATACATTTGATAAGTAACTTTTGCACATTATTTAATTGATATTTATCAACATTTGTATAACTTTTGCTACTGAAATAATCCATACACATTTTTTCTACAAAAATAAAGAAACAAATAATGCTATTTGTATATATTTATAATGGGTTTCCTTATTACTTGTTCATTTTACAGATGGCAGACAAATATTATAGACTTGTTTGCTTTGTGGTAGACATTTGTGCTGACGTATTAAGGAAATATTTTGTCAAACTTGCAAAAACTGATGCAGGGAACACTTATACATCAGTCGAGGCATACCTATCTCACAGAAATCGGGATGTGATGCAATTATTTAATAGCAAAAAGCTCAAGAGAGATCAGTATCATTTATTGTATCCTGATAACGGCACCGCTGATGAAAACCAATGGGACATCTCAATACTGGTAACATTGATAACAGAACTTTTTGCGATGCGTCTGCAGCCACTCGTTGTCGTCGCGTTGAAATATGAAATTCGGGGGATTCGAAATGAGTTGCAGTGTCTTCCAAATACTGGCAATATTTCAGATGATGACTTCGATGATTGGTGGAGAAGATTGGACGATTCTGTTAGGCTTATAGCAAAAATTACGCTTGATACAAATGAGCAAGCATCCTTACTAGAGAAAATTTCCATTCTCAGACAAGAGACGGTCCAGAAACCAGGACCTTCAGGTAAGTGTCAGTAATCATACATAAATTTAAGGTTTATATAGCCTTGTATTTTTATTTCTATAAGATCCTGTCATAGTATTAGATCTTATTTATCACAATCAACACCAACATTTGATATGATAAGCTAAGTGAAATTATTGAACTTTTTCAAAGTTATATCTGTCTATTCGATTTTGTAAAGAAACGTTGCACACAAATCTCAAAATGGTTTATGTTTGTTTTGATTGTTACTTATTTCTGACATTGTGCAGAAAGTCTAAACCTAATTGATGTTTCATTTTATTGGAAATTGATACATTTTACTTCAGAGGTAAAAAGTAAAAGAACCAAAGTTGCTGATGATGTTTTGGCACGGTTACAAGGTAGGTGTGTAATTAAAGAAACAACTTTCGAGTTGTATTATCTACATTCCTTTTCAACGTACAACGGAAACATTTGTATTCAATTCACACATACACACACGCACGCACGTACGCACGCACCAAACCCTATTCTAATCTAAAAATCTGATTATATATATTCTTGTTTAATCTATCATTTCAGAATATATATATCAGTATCTCTTTGATCAAATTTAGTAAAAGTAAATACCAGATACGTTTTTGTCTTTTCTAATTTTATTTTGTTTCCGTGACGGCATCTTGTGCATACAATCATTTTCTATTTTAAGCGGGTTTTGAGTCAACGATGAAAGAACTATCAGACGATTTCAAACCACCAAATGAAATGACAGACATTCGAGCTAAACTAAGAGATTGCCATCATGTGGTTGTAACCGGATGCAACAATAACCGTTACTTTGAGACTGCTCTTGCAGCAATAAAGGGGATGGACTATAATATAAAACGAAGCGTAGAAATGCATACATCATCTGATTGGCGGCACATTAATCCTGAAGATGTAGACTTGGTTTTATGTATAGATCCATTTGGAAGATTATTTTACGATGAAAGCAAAGCTAAAGCCATGGAAGATATATTTAAAAGCATGATACATTCTACAAAGAAAGATGATGGTGATAAAGCCTTGGACATTGTCATAGTTACAGACTTAAATATATTGCAAGAGTGTAAAATGCATCATGACCATGAACTCTTAGACAAAGTGGTAAAGGTGTTTACTGATACAAGTTCAACACAATCAGCCGATCTTACAATAGGTACATTTTTATTATGCACCTGTCTTATATAATTAATGTCATATATATTTCTTTTACTCCTGTTTAGATTAAAAGACCATTAAGCCTCACCTCAAAATGCTAATATTTTTTCTATTTATTTAGTTTCAAAGACTTTAGTCATTCAGCATAGTTAAAGCTGAGCCATCTTATGTATACTTGGCTGTACGTAAAGTTATTATGGTTAATTATTTTTTATGTACTATTCCCTTTACATTTTGCCACTTTCAACACAAAGCAAATCTCATTTAGCCCTTGTTTCAGGTAAGATGCATCTCACATGTTCTTAACCTATAATAACTACATTACAAAACTCATATTTGCCCCTTCCGCTGAACGCAAAATGTTATTATACCCCCGCAAAACAAAGTTGTAAAAGGGTATACTGGAACCAGCTTGGCCGGCTATCCGTCGGTTTTCCTTGACCGCCCAATACCTTAAGAATCCTTTGACCCACAGTCTTCATATTTGGTATTGTAATTGGTCATGATTAGTAGATGACCCCTATTGATTTTGAGGTCACTGGATCAAAAGTCAAGGTTACAGAGGCATCGGCTTAACAAAGCTTGTCCACTCGATTGATTTAGAATGCTTTGGTCAACAGTCCTCATATTTGGTATTAAGTTTGATTTTGACTAGAAGGTGACCCTATTGATTTTGAGGTCACTAGGTCAAAGGTCAAGGTAAGAAGATCTTTGACTAAAAAAGCGTGTCCACCCAAAAACTTAGGAATCCTTTGACCGAACAGTCTTCATATTTTGCATGGAGGTTAGTCATGACCATTTCATGACCTTTATTGCTTTTTAAGTCAATGGGTCAACGGTCAAGGTCACATGGGTCTTGACTTCAAAAGATTGTCCGACCAATAACCTAATAATCCTTTTCATACAGTCTTCATATTTGGCATGGACGTTGGTCATGACCATTTGGTGACCTCTATTGATTTTGAGGTCACCGGGTCAAAGGTCAAGGTAAGGTCACAGATTAAGGTTAAAAAGCTTGTCCGCTCAATTGCTTAAGAATCCTTTTGTCAACAGTCTTCATATTTGGTATTGAGGTTGGTTATGACTTGTAGATAACCCCTACTGATTTTGAGGTATCTAGATCAAAGGTCAAGATGGGAAGAAGAGCCTTGACTAAAAAACTTACCTGCGTGAAATTGTTGGTAAAAGTATTCTTAAGATATCGGGCGGACAAGGAAAAACGTGAGAAAAGGGTAAAGTTGACAAATGTATTAACGAAATTGGACGAAATGCCATTCTAGACCACATTGTGGATGTGCCTTTACAAACAATTGTCGTTAAATCAGAGGTTACTGAACGTACATTGAGCCTCTCGCATAGTGATATATACCATATCTCATATCTTTGTTTTGTTGCTTTCAATAAGTATTTTACTACATCACCCTCAAAAAGTGTTGAATTGCATGTATTGACAGTAAGATTTTAAGATTGAATGCATTTCTTTTTTTCTGTTAAACTTGGGACTAGATTATGGACATCTGTCCGGACATTTAATAACTACATATCATTCTATGGTCACATTATCAAATACCACACAGTCTAAGAACTACACACAACCATTGTCAGTGGTACCGTCACAAGGGCTAATCTTGCCTTCGGTTTATACAGAAACTATTTCCTTAGCGCAAATGGAAGATTTGTCCTACATAAATTATTATTTAATTAAAAAATATAGTATTCAAACATAATTATAAAAAAAAGCTCTTATTACTCCTGGGAAAAGGGCAGGAAAACACTGTATAAAACTTTGGGCGATATTAATCTACAGTTATTAAAAAAAAAACCATAATCGTAACAAGCAAACAAATCATTTTTTTACTTAAAACTTTTAAATTTTTACCGACAGGAAACTACAGATCTTACTGTAAAAAAATTTTTTTAAATCAAAAATACAACCTATTTTTTGGGATATGGGGTCGAAAATTGGTTTCTATAAAATAAAGATAAATTTACTTTTAAATTACAAATATGAAATATGCATTTACGAAATGGTCAACTCCTGATAAGTATTTATAGGAGAGTTTTCGTTTTTCACTTATTTCAAAAAGATTTTTAAAATTTTCAAAAAATTGTTTGGTTTTTATAAATTTATTTTTTTAAAAAATAAATTTAATTTGTTTGAATGGGGGCTTAATTTTCATTTTTTATGGCCCTTTAAGTTAAAAAAAAACAGACTTGACCCCTTTATTCAAAAAAAACCTTTACATTGAAAAAAACATTGAAATTTTCGTCATATTTTTGCTGTTACTTGCTATACATTCATATTGAGACACAACATTATATTACAATCAGATCTTCATGTGTATCAAACTCAAATTGACCGTAGTTAATTAAAGACATTGACCTTGAAATTCCAATATTTGAATGGTCACTGCTGTTTGCAAAACTGACTTGGTCATGAATAAATAGATTATCTTCATACTTAGATAAAACAACCGTTTGGACAAGACCCTCTAAAAAGTTGAACTGACATTGACCTTTATATGACACGATTGTTATACGTATGTGTATTTAATGAATATTGAACATACACAAATCTTATATTTGTAACATACTTATGTGTATTTGATAAATATTGAAAATACGAAAACAAAATAAGACATGACTTTTTTATTTCAAGTATTTGGAAATGTTATAATAAAAATGTATCTGTTGTTTAGACATCATTCAGACAAGGGAGATAATTATGTGTAAATGTTATTATAATAATTATACTGTCAGTACTGAGTTTATCAATATATGCTATGTTTACAGCATATTCAGGAATTAAAAAAATAAGGATAAGAGCAAATTACAAACAACTTATATTGATTATGTCTCTTTACAAAATTAGTTTTAAACGCGTAAGATAAAGAACATTATTTATCAGTCAACTTTCTTAAAAAATCACCAAAAGCTTTTATAATACCTAGTGGAGAAATATTTATTATGTTAATGGAACTAACTGCAATCTTTGGAAGATTACTTTCTAAGGATAAGTAAATATTGATGAACTTCCATACTCAGCAAAAAAGGTAAGTAAATATTGATTGACTTCTGTAATAAGTCCGTCATCCAAACACAGTTGTTCGATACAGCTAAAATTTAATGCATATCATCTAACAGCAGGCGTGACTGTTTCATAATTTTCTTTTCGTTTAGATAATACAATACCTGATGAGATTTCAAGTGATCCGAGAACAAGAGAACTCTATGAAAAGGCAATACAGAAAGGCACTGAAAAAGACAGCATAATTCGAATTATGGTTATTGGTTGTTTTGGACAAGGCAAAACGTCATTAGTAAGGAATTTATTGAAACAGTCAATTGAAGGAGTTGAAACAACGAACGGCATTGATTTGCATAAATGTACAGTTATCAACGATAATGACTGGAAGATGTTAGACAATGAAGATCTCAATAAAGAAACAGTTCAGCGCTTGGTAAATATTGCACTTAAAGAAACAACTTACGAGACAACTTCATCTGCTTCCGAAGAAGAAAACTGCCTTCCTAACAAACATGAATTAAGACCTCAATCCGCAATGGATATCTCAAGAACAACGGATGAAAAAAATGATAAAACTGATGAGTACGAAGACAAAAGGGAAAACGTTAAAATAAACAAATCTCAAATTGCTGACGCTGCTGAAACATTAGTTAGAAATAAAAAAGTCAATTACGAAAACTTAAATTCATTCAAGACTGAATTAGAAATTGTTGAATCAATTCAGGAGGAAATAAAACTTGAAAACAATGTCACACTAAATGTATGGGACTACGGAGGAGAATTTGTCTTTTATGCAACTCATCAAATATTTCATTCAAAACAAGCTGTTTATCTGCTTGTATTTAATCTTAGCATTGCCCTGGACACAATTATCGAAGATAAGGAGTTCCCATTACATCAAAAGAAAATGAGGGATTATTTAAAATTCTGGGTGACGTCTGTAAGCTCTTTTGTTGGGAGTAGGGATGGAATGGAGCCCGCTATTGTTTTAGTGGGAACCCACGCGGACAAATTGAATGCGAGAAGCAATAGTGAGGACTATTTTGAGAATGTAAGGCAAATATTTGGCCACAGTGTATGTCTTAATCATATTCAATCCAATCAATTTGCTATTTCAAACACAAATGGGTCAGAAAGCGAATTTGATGCACTACGATCGTATATTACACGTTTAGGACAAAGACAATTGAAAACAAGAATTCCGGCTAAATGGATTCTCCTTGAGACGGCTCTTAAAATGAACAAACAGAAAAAAATAATAACAATTGATCAACTTATAGAAATAGACAGTCATACGGATAGTCCTTTACAAACTGACGACTCAAAAGAAACCATGGACCAGATCAAACTGTTTCTGTCATATCATCATGCAAAGGGAACATTCTGTTATTTTGATGAGAACAATTTGTCAAACCATGTTGTTTTAGATCCACAATTCCTTGTTGACGCTTTCAGGTGCGTATTTACATCTGAAAAATTTTGCAAAGTGCGCCCAAAAATGAGACATGTTTGGGAAGAATTGTGTAACACCGCAATTATACGCGCAGAGCTTTTTGAAGAGGTTTGGAGACAAGAAAAAGATAACAATTTCTATGAGTTCAAACAGCTATTGATAGAGTACATGCAAAAACATCATATTATAGCGGAAGTCCTAGCTTATGAGCTTGAGTCTGAGTCGGTCATAAAACGATTAGGGTATTTCATTGTACCAAGTTTACTCAAGATTTCAGCCGATGATGACACTATGAGGTCATATTTGGAAGGAAAACCATTGTCAACAGTTTCTTTGTGCTACAAGTTTGAACATGAAACGATGGCCCCCTTCACTTATCAGGCCTGTTTAGCCGGTCTTATTGGACGATGGCCACTTGCAAATCTCGACAACACCCATGTTTTGTTTGATAACGTAGCTGCATGTGAAATAGAGCGAGAACACGCTGGTGTATTGATGCTGACGGAAAACAAACTCGAGCTTCTCGTTGTTAGTCTTTGTCCTCCCGACAATGTCAAAGCTGATGTCTGTGATATGTTTCGCCGATATGTAGAGGCAGTTATGATAAAAAGGATGCATAAATTAAATGCAAATAAGCATGAGGGACAGTTTTTTAGTCTTGCTGCGAGGTGTTTACATACAGATCATGGAACAAGGGGAAGTAGTAGAACATTTTCTATTGACAACATACAATCATGTAATTATGAGAAAATACCATGTCCCGATGGAAGAAGTCACTGCTTACAGGTACGCAGTATTGTGAAGGAATGGTTCATGACGGATTTAAAACAAGATAATGTTCCGAAGAGAAAATTATCAGATAAAGAGTATAGCACTTTGGCAATGGCAATTGGAAACGGTTGGGATCTGCTTGGATCGCAACTTGGTCTTAATTACATAACTTTAGATCATATTCGTATGGATAAAGATAATACTGCAGCGCGCATATATGAAATGTTTTTGAAATGGGATAGCCAGGAAGGAGACCAAGCTACCTTAGACGTTATTGTACAAGCGATAGAAAACTGCAACTCGGAAAAAGTACATGTTAATTTGGATGTTATAAAGAATATTATCAACGGGTTCTGAGCCTATGAATTCGTTAAGCGTGTATTACAAACGAGATAACTGTTCAGGTCGTCCGAAAAAACAAAAACAAAAAACCAAAAAACAAAAAAAAAACATGAATTGTTTGTTAATATAAACATATTTTTGTTGAATTTCAAAAAGATATTTCATACTACGTGATAATTTGTACAAATGTATAATATATTTGAATGAGACTATCGGTGGAATTGATAACATACACATTACTCTTAAACATACATTCAATGAACGTTTTAATATGTTTCATTTTACCTGCATTTTTAGCTCACCTGTCACAAAGTGACAGGGTGAGCTTTTGTGATCGCTTTTCGTCCGGCGTCCGTCCGTCGTCCGTCCGTCGTCTGTCCGTAAACTTTTACTTTAAATGACATCTCCTCATAAACCACTAAGCCAATTTCATCCAAACTTCACAGGAATGTTCCTTTGGTGGTCACCTTTAAAAATTGTTCAAAGAATTTAATTCCATGCAGAACTCTGGTTGACATGGCAACCGAAAGAAAAAACTTTAAATATCTTCTTTTAAAAAACCATAAGAGCTAGAGCTTAGATATTTGGCATGAAACATCTTCTAGTGAGTGTCTACCAAGTTTGTTCAAATAAAAGCCCTGGGGTCAAAATTGGCCCCGCCCCGGGGGGTCATTGATTTTCCCTATATGCATATAGTAAAAACTTAAAAAATCTTCTTTTAAAGAACCAAAAGAGCTAGAGCTAAGATATTTAGCATGAAATATGTTCTAATGGGTGTCTACCAAGTTTGTTCAAATAAAAGCCCTGGGGTCAAAATTGGCCCCGCCCCGGGGGTCATTGATTTTCCCTATATGCATATGGTAAAAACTTAAAAAATCTTCTTTTAAAGAACTCAAAGAGCTATGGCTAAGATATTTAGCATCAAACATGTTCTATTAGGTGTCTACCAAGTTTGTTCAAATAAAAGCCCTGGGGTCAAAATTGGCCCCGCCCCAGGGGGTCATTGATTTTCCCTATATGCATATAGTAAAAACTTAAAAGATCTTCTTTTAAAGAACCAAAAGAGTTAGAGCTAAGATATTTAGCATGAAACATGTTCTAATAAGTGTCTACCAAGTTTGTTCAAATAAAAGCCCTGGGGTCAAAATTGGCCCCGCCCCGGGGGGTCATTGATTTTCCTATATGCATATAGTAAAAACTTAAAAAATCTTCTTTTAAAGAACTCAAAGAGCTATGGCTAAGCTATTTAGCATCAAACATGTTCTATTAGGTGTCTACCAAGTTTGTTCAAATAAAAGCCCAGGGGTCAAAATTGGCACCGCCCCGGGGGTCATTGATTTTCCTTATATGTGTATAGCAAAAACTTGAAAAATCTTCTTTGAAAAAACCCAAATAGCTAGAGTTAAGATATTAAGTATGAAACATATTTTAGTGAGTGTCTACAAAGTTTGTTCAAATAAAAGACCTGGGGTCAGAATTGGCCCCGCCCAGGGGGTCATTCATTTTCTTTATATGTGTATAGCAAAAACTTAAAATCTTCTTTGAAAAAACCCAAATAGCTAGAGTTTAGATATTAAGCATGAAACATCTTCTAGTAAGTGTCTACAAAGTTTGTTCAAATAAAAGCCCTGGCCCGGCCCCAGGGGTGTCATTGTTTTTAACTATATGTGTATAGTAAAAACTTAAAAAAAAATCTTCTTTTAAAAAGCCCAATGAGCTAGGGCTTAGATGTTTAGCATGAAACATCTTCTTATGGGTGTCTACCAAGTTTGTGCAAATAAAAGCCCTTGGGTTAAATTGGCCCTGCAACGTTGGGGGGGGGGGGGTTGGGGGGGTTGGGGGGGGTTGGGGGGTTGGGTGGGGCCTATATACAGGTGAGCGACCTCAGGGCCATCATGGCCCTCTTGTTTATATACTTTTTTGTTCTTGTTTTTTAAACATAAGCTATGTAATAGTAAAATAAAGTTTTACAAAAAAGGCAAAACATTTCCAAAAATACTCAAACATGTTTGTAATCGTTGTTTTGTCGTAATACCAGTGTATCACTTGAGCTTTACACAATGAATATATTTTCCTTTTATAGAAAGTCTCATTATATTTTTGGTTGCATTTCATATGCAGAAATATCATTGGAGATTACAAGGCGGTCACTTGTGGAGATATTGGTAATTTCAAGTTGGATATCCAGGATGGCTGTAGACTACCAACTTACCATAACTTCAATAGCTTTATTTCTTATATCCGGGATATAATAATAGCTGGACAAGCAATTCATAGTCTAGATGACTGGTCTTACATTGGCATTTAATTGACAGTCGCGTGATTGAAAGAAATAGTGTTTCAATCATATGTGAAAATTATATAGATATGTTTTCACAACATCACCTCAAAACACAGTAATAAAATATCAAACGAGAAGGCTGCAATCTCGTATTTACACCATTTACTACGCGAAAAATATCCTTTTCGATAAAACATAATCAGGAGGAAGCATGCGCCTAATTCGTCGAAATGAAAGCATGACGCTTATTCTCAGCTACTCGTTCCATTATAAAATTGTCCCAGATTTCATATACTTCTATGTTGTCGTTGCTGTGTTTACATTACAAAACCGTATGCCAATAAAATCAAGTATCATAACTTAGTTTTATTTAAGCAAATCTGCCTCCTAATTGTCCCACATATGCTTGGGGTCAGATCCTACCCCAAACGTCATACGCCCCTGTAAACACTCTATCAAAAATACATTTTAATATTTAAACACGAATGGGACATCTGCTACAACGATACAACTGGTTTTCAAACAATTTTTACATATCTGAAAAATTACCTTTTACAATCAAGTCTCAATAAAGTACATGTACTTTCTTCAATCACATTGAATGGCACAAGTATTAACAAAAAGTCATGTCATATCTCATGTGGAGTTCGTGTAGATGATCAAGGTTATGTTTATGTAACTAATTTAAAACGGAATATTTTACAAATTAGTGAAGATGGTAGAACTATACTTCAAGTCATAACAAACCTATCTGACATGACAGGTGCATTTACTCGTACATTAACATTTGATAGGAAAAATACAGCTCTGATAGCAGCAGGGTGGTCAAACACAATTATTGTCCTTAAACTAAGGAAACAATGTCAAACTCAAAAAAGATGAATAAATAGGATACAGTGATCATATGATGGACAATTAAATAAAGTTAAGATTTCTTAATATATAATACACTTTATTTTCACTAGAATTATTCTTTACTAGATTACAGAACAAAAATGATTAGCTGTTTTCCCTTCATAGTATTGAAAATGCAAGATATATGTTTATAAACTTTGACTTTGACAATACAACATAAGAATTTGATTATTTACTAGTAATAAGACACCTCCTATTCCTTCCTTTTACAAGTCAAAAGTACACCTCTTAATGATTATTTTAGTATGATTTTGAAGAAAACAACCTCAAATTGTATGGATATTTTTATGATATTTTATTCAAAAATAATGTTATCAACATTTCAAATAATACAGTATAATACAACAAATTAAAGTACAATAAAAACAATATCGTACATTTACAATAATAACAATAATGCTTGTGCTATTATATGTAATTATGCAGTATTTCAATCATGAATTTTACATGGTGCCTTAAAGATCCTTTACACATATAGAAAATATGTTCTATATGTTCTCTACATATCGCATGTAAGTATTTTGAATTTTGTTTCACATATTCAATTCTATTCATATTTTGTTATGTCATTTGTACATATTATTTCATTGAACATCTTTGTGTTTTTTGGATCAAGTAAATAAAATCAGCTTTCATTTAATAAATTTTTCTTTATTATTACTGTCCAGTCATATATGCTTCTGTTTATATGAAGTGATTGATTATTATATTACACATTAGTAAGCTAAAAACAGTTGGTCGCACAAGTTTCCTTTAAGGACGTTTTAGGGAGTTTTCATATAGACATATAAGCAAAATTAAAACTGTTCTAGAGAATTTCTTGAAACTTGGTATGCTGTTAGAATTTGATAACAGAAACATTTTAAGCGAAATAAAATTGGGGTCACCATTCTCGTTTTTGAGTTATCTGCCTCTGAATCAGAATTTCTACGTATTTGAAGCCATTTAAAGAGCAGATAACTTATAATTTAGATAACATATACGTAAATGAATTCTTGTTTTTACTTCTGGATAATGTTTTTCTTTTTATTGTTGAATACAATACATAATTACATGCAATTCCTTATATCGTTTCTGTAAATTTCTTTTCAATGAAAATAAAGGTACTTTAAATTCATAAAAACTAGGCCAATTTGTTTAAGAAAAAATACACAGGTTAAGAGGAGAAGTGGGAAAAAAAACTATCCACTCTAAATTTGTTCTTGAAACTTTGCATATTGACTAAGACAAAGGTAAGCTTCATGAAAATTAGATGAAAACATGTATAGTTTTGCTTCATTGTAAAATATCTGCCCTTGAATTTTACAAAAATGACAATTCAAGGGCAGATAACTCAAAAATGAGAATGGTGACCCCATTTTTTCCGTTTAAAATGTTTCTGTTATATATCTATATGTCTATATGAAAACTCCGGAAAACGTCTTTAAGGGAACTCCCCTGAGGTCCAACAGCTTTTAAACTTTAAATATGAAAATCTGAAAATGATCAATCTGGTCACCTTAAAAGGGAAAAAATGAAAAAAGATAATATGAAATTTACTCAGAATTAAGTTAAAAGTCAATATGTAGAGTGTTTGTCAGCCCGAAAAGAGTAAAAAGCGTTTTAAGATTATTGTTTGCATTAAAACAGTTATTCTGAAAAAAATCCGGAGTGAGCTAATAATGTCAAATTTTACACATAAGCTATTGGTTTAGACCTACATGAAATGATATAAAAATCTTAACAGATATTTCCAGTTCTGTCATGTCAAAAAACCACAGTAGTAATAGCTGGCGATGATAATATTCTGATCAGAACAGGTAAAATGGAAACATTTAAAGTCAGCCAATACAGCAAATTTGACAATATTGCAAACTCAATTGATTAAGCCTGTTAATAAATAGCAGTAGTAAATGCGTTCTTATTTTCTCAGCATTTGATAGTAAAACAAGGCTCTGGAAATGCAGAATAGATTCACAGAAAGCTATAATTCAGTCAGAATTTAAGCAAGACTTAAAAGTCCCAAAGACAATAATTTAAAAGTTTTAATTAACATCTAAACCAACTCAAGATAATGATCTTGTATAATCTAGTATTTATTTTAAGCAGTAAAGAAATATAATTCTGTCAAGTATCATGCTAAATTCATTGGGACTTCTTTCTGTGACCTATAATAATATTGATACAGATGTGTGAATTTTTAATTGAATGCCACCAGTGGTTTATAAAATATAGAAACGAAATATAAACTTGGCCTCAAATTTAAACCAACAGTCACATTAAACACATAAGCAATGGGTATTGTGTATTAGTTCCGCTATTCTATGAATAGTTCTGCTAAAACATTTGAAAAAAGAATATTTCTTTTTCTAACAATGTCACTAACAAAGAACTAAAAATTAACTTAAAGTAAATATCACAACTTGCACATTAACTTTACCACATCACAACATATCAACTGTACACACAAGAAATATACACTTTATATATATTGCACTATCTCCTGCAAAACTACAAAATTTTGGCTTCAAACACAACAACTTAAATAAAATAACATAGATACAATATCAAAGTTAAGTTAGGAGAATTATAACATTAGATTTTACCACATTAGATTTTATTTAGATAATTATTAATGATAAATGGGTTGTCAGTAGGACAATGTGCTCCACTAGTGTCAATGCTTGATTAAAACAAGAGACTTGATAAGGTAATTTTTTTCAAGTTCAAAAAGGGTCATCACTCTGTCAAACACTCATGTTATTGGCCATAAGCAGTGATCTCCTATTATGCTCTCAAATAAGAGTGTGAAGTTGCAATCCATTCCTTTCATTAGTTTATTCTTTAATATATGTGCTTCACTTAACCAATCTTGTCATATTGTCATATATGATAAGGGCATCATAAGAAACATATACATATAAAGTTTGAAATAAATTCCTTGAAATATAGTAATGAATATTATACGGCACAAAAACTTTAACCAGAAATCTAATCAAATCAGTGTGATAACTCTAAATCGTTCAGTCAAGCTTAAACTTGTAAAATATAATCTGGAATGTTAGCTTACTATCTAATGTTAGTTTAAATTTATCTCTTTAAACAACATTATTATGAACATATCATTGACAGTCATAAACACTAACTCTAACAGTTCTTCCAATGGCAATTCTCTCCCTTGACAATTCAAATGCTGTGGCAAGGAACATTTGAATTCAGTGTCAACATAATTTACCAAGCTTAAGTTTCCAAGAATTTAAAGTTCATCTTTAGACAGGAAAGCTAACTCTCACTGTCATCAGCATAATCATCAAAGTTCTCTCCCTGCACTACTTCTGATTGGTGATAGCGCCCCCTACCAGCAAAATCTTCATTGTCTTCTGTAAGCTGTGCAGCAAGGGTGGTAACTGCTGGAGTTGTGGGAGCAACAATTACTTCTTCTTGGCTCCGTTTACCACTACACAAATACAAAATCACACCAGAATAAATAAATTTTTAATTAAAACCAGTGACAATATGCACATCCTAGTGAGTGAACAAGTGAAAGTCAACTCTTTAACAGTCAGCACCTTAATTCCAAACCTGATACTATCGCTCCAGAACCCTGGCATATCAACCCATTACGCCCATAAGTACAATTAACAAAAATATTATACCTTTCTTTTTACTTTTATTTTTAATTTAACTTCACAAAGTAGATTTAAACAGTGTGATAAATATTTTATAAAGTAATGATATCTTACCTTATACATCTTTGTAGACCTGATTTCATCCAATTATAGAAGTTAAATTCAGCTATACCTGTAATTAAAAAACTTATAATGTAATGTAATGCTTGAAAACATGAAGATTTACCCAGAAAGTAGCCAGGGTAACCTTGAAAACATGAAGATTTACCCAGAAAGTAGCCAGGGTAAGCTTGAAAACATAAAGATTTATCAGGAAAGTGGCCAGGGTTAGCTTGAAAACATGAAGATTCACCCTGAAAGTAGCCAGGGTTAGCTTGAAAACATGAAGATTTACACATAAAGTAGCCAGGGTAAGCTTAAAAAGGTGAGAATTTACCCAGAAAGTAGCCAGGGTTAGCTTGAAAACATGAAGATTCACCCTGAAAGTAGCCAGGGTAAGCTTAAAAAGGTGAGGATTTACCGAAAAAGAAGCCTGTGTTAGCTTGAAAACATGAAGATTTATCCTGAAAGTAGCCAGGATTAGCTTGAAAACATGAAGATTTACCCAGAAAGTAGCCTTGGTTAGTTTAAAAACATAAAGATTTACCTGGAAAATAGCTAGGGCTAGCTTGAAATCATAAAGATTTACCTGGGAAGTAGCCAGGGTTAGATTGGCCTATGTAGATGTAGACACCTATGGCAGCAATGACTTCTACTAAAGCATAAATCCACTGTGTTCCAAACATTATCACCCCACACACCAATGTCTGAATTTACGAAAAAACACATCTATCAACATGAAACTATTTTATATAATTCTCAAAGCAATGTTAAGTCATTTTCACAACAGCAATACATATGTGAATTAAAAACAACAATAATTGAATGATAATGAAGTGAATATCAAAGTCAACAGACCTGGTTAATGTGCTTTTCAACAAGGCCATATGGCCCTTGTTAATGTGATATTTACTGAGGCCAAATGGACCTGGTTAATGTGATAATTTTTGACAGAAAGTACGCTGTCTGAAATAAACTGGCACTTACAACACAAAAATAATACATACAAATAAATTCAATATTTGTGCAATTCATAGTCTCCTTTTAGTTAGCATTTAAATATTTTTGTGCCCCCACGTTAGTGGCGGGCATTTAGATTTACCCTTGTCCGTCCGTCCGTTCACTTTTGTGTCGCATGTAACTCAAAAAGTATTTGACCTAGAGTCATGAAACTTTACAGGAATGTTGATCAGCATGTGTAGTTGTGCACCTGGGTATTTTCATCTGGATATTTTTAGTATTTTCAGAGTTATTGCCCTTGACTTAGTAGAATTTTGCAATTTTCAACTTGTGTCGCATGTAATTCAAAAAGTTTTTGACCTAGAGTCATGAAACTTTACAGGAATGTTGATCAGCATGTGTAGTTGTGCACCTGGGTATTTTCGTCTGGATATATTAAGTATTTTCAGAGTTATTGCCCTTGACTTAGTAAAATTTTGCAATTTTCAGCCTTGTGTCGCATGTAACTCAAAAAATATTTGACCTAGAGTCATAAAACTTTACAGGAATGTTGATCAGCATATATAGTTGTGCACCTGGGTATTTTCATGTGGATATTTTTAGTATTTTCAGAGTTATTGGCTTTGACTTAGTAAAATTTGGCAATTTTCAACATGTGTCGCACGTAACTCAAAAAGTATTTGACCTAGAGTAATGTAACTTTATTGATCAGCATGTGCAGTTGTGCACCAGGTATTTTCGTCTGGATTTATTTAGTATTTTTAGAGTTATTGCCCTTCACTTAGAAAATTTTTGCAATTTTCAACTTGGATTTGACATAGTCATTAAACCTTATGGGCAGGTTGCTCAGCATATTTTAGATTTGCACCTGGGGTTTCGCTTGTGGATTTATCAAATATTTGTAGAGTTATTTCCTTTGACTTAGTAAAAAGATTGACAGAACAGTGGCGCGGTGGGGGCACCCGTGTTCTATGGACACATTTCTAGTTCATTATTGGGTCATCTTTCACTACGCTCTGAAATTTTACACAAAAGTTATTGGTCCAGACCAACATCAAATGGTAAATAAATCTCAAAAAAGAGAGAAAAATAATTTCAGTCCTGGGATGACAGAAGTATGGCCCGTTTTTCATTATTGGGTCATTTTTCACTACAAAAGTTATTGGTCCTGACCAACATCAAATGGTAAATAAATCTCAAAAAAAGAGAGCAAAATAATTTCAGTCCTGCAGTGTGGGTTAAGTCCCTTTTATAAAAGTGTCTATGACAAAGTCAATCTAGAATAGTCAGTGTGGAATTTGAGTGGACTGGAACATTGTACAGGACAATTTTTTTCTATCCAGTCAAGGGGAGGTTGTGTAGCGGAAACAGTGATGTAACCAGTCATTAACCAGTGCGGAATTATCCAGATTATATTTTAGGAAAAAACCCACAAGTCTTAAACACATGATTTGTACAGACCCCCAGTTTTTTTGTTGTGTTTAAAGAATAGCCTACAGTCTGTCTATGACACCCTCAAGTACACTTAATACAATACTTACCATACTTCATTCTTTATAAGTAGAATTATCTGCTCTGTTTGTGGTGTAAAAAATGCGAATCACAACAAAATATTACATACATGTATATACATACCCCAAATAATGACAGCCATCTGTTACATAAGAATGAGTACCATGACCTGGGTTGCTTTGTAATTTCCATATTAGGTGGTTGTCTTGGATCTAAACACAAATAAAACTACTAAATGTAAGCTAAAGAAAAATGACTCTTTTATGTGATAAATAGATTATTATATTCATGTAGATTCAATACTAAATTTATTGAACTAGAGCTGTCATCGATAGAATCAATACTGATGTATTGTTGATATTTTTCTGTCAATCAATAATCGATACACATCTATAAACAATCAACAATTTTGACTAATTAATTAAATGTCTAGAAATTATGAAAGTTAACCTAAAACATATACAGAAACAGGTGTCCATGTCTAACTCTATGCTGTTGTTACATAATGAAACTATTTCATAGCAATGATGACAAGTAAAAAAATAATGCAATGGGCATTAATAAACAAGAGGGCCATGATCGCCCTGAGGTCGCTCACCTGTATATAGCCCCCCCACCCCCGGGCCAATTTTTACCCAAGGGCTTTTATTTGTTTATTTGAACAGACTTGGTAGACACCAATAAAAAGATGTTTCATGCTAAACATGTGAGTTCTAGCTCATTGGGTTTTTTAAAAGAAGATTTTTAAAGTTTTTACTATACACATATAGTTAAAAACAATGACACCCCTGGGGCAGGGCCAGTTTTGACCCCCGGGCTTTTATTTGAACAAACTTTAAAGATACTTACTTAAAGATGTTTCGTGCTTAATATCTAAACTCTAGCTATTTGGGTTTTTTCAAAGAAGATTTTTAAGTTTTTGCTATACACATATAAGGAAAATCAATGACCCCCCCGGGCTGGGCCAGTTTTGACCCCAGGGCTTTTATTTGAACATACTTGGTAGACACCCATTAGAACATGTTTCATGCTAAATATCTTAGCTCTAACTCTTTGAGTTCTTTAAAAGAAGATTTTTTAAGTTTTTACTATATGCATATACAATATGCATATAGGGAAAATCAATGACACCCTGGGGCGGGGCCAATTTTGACCCCAGGGCTTTTATTTGAACAAACTTGGTAGACACTCATTAGCAAATGTTTCATGCTAAATATCTTAGCTCTAGCTCTTTGGGTTCTTTAAAAGAAGATTTTTTAAGTTTTTTTCTATATGCATATAGGGAAAATCAATGACCCCCTGGGGCGGGGTCAATTTTGACCCCTGGGCTTTTATTTGAACAAACTTGGTAGACACTCACTAGAAGATGTTTCATGCTTAATATCTTAGCTCTAGCTCTTTGGGTTCTTTAAAAGAAGATTTTTTAAGTTTTTACTATATGCATAAAGGGAAAATCAATGACCCCCTGGGGCGGGGTCAATTTTGACCCAAGGGCTTTTATTTGAACAAACTTGGTAGACATTCACTAGAACATGTTTCATGCTTAATATCTTAGCTCTAGCTCTTTGGGTTCTTTAAAAGAAGATTTTTTAAGTTTTTACTATATGCATAAAGGGAAAATCAATGACCCCCGGGGCGGGGTCAATTTTGATCCCAGGGCTTTTATTTGAACAAACTTGGTAGACATTCACTAGAAGATGTTTCGTGCCAAATATCTAAGCTCTAGCTCTTACGGTTCTTTAAAAGAAGATTTTTTAAGTTTTTACTATATCAGTATATGCATATAGGGAAAATCAATGACCCCCGGGGCGGGGCCAATTTTGACCCCAGGGCTTTTATTTGAACAAACTTGGTAGACACTCACTAGAAGATGTTTCATGCTAAATATCTTAGCTCTAGCTTTTAGGGTTGTTTAAAAGAAGATATTTAAAGATTTTTCTTTTGGTTGCCATGGCAACCAGAGTTCTGCATGGAATTAAATTCTTTGAACAATTTTTAAAGGTGACCACCAAAGGAACATTCCTGTGAAGTTTGGATGAAATTGGCTCAGTGGTTTATGAGGAGATGTCATTTAAAGGAAACGTTTACGGACGGACGACGGACGACGGACGGACGACGGACGGACGCCGGACGAAAAGCGATCACATAAGCTCACCCTGTCACTTTGTGACAGGTGAGCTAAAAAGACACTGAACTCCGATTTTATAAAAATCATTTAAGCAGGTATGAAATAAATGTCAGACACGTAATTATATGTAATTATTGACATATCGATGTATCGCTGATATTTGTCATCAGATATTGATATATCGTTATATATCGTTAAATATCCTTTCCACTAAATCAATGACAGCTCTATGTAGAACTGCTTGGCAGCTGAATAGAATTTATAATCAATCTGAGAACAACCACTGAGCAGTTACATAGAACCACTTGTGTGGCTGTGTAGAACAATTTTTGTTTGATAAATTTAATAAATTCTAAACAATTACATATTAATTTTGTGTTTAATATTTGAAAATATACGTCTGTTCAAGTTAATGGCAACATATTAGTTATCAAAATAAAATTGTTATCCATTTATTTTCAGGAATAAAACCTTGTCTTTCTTTTTTTACAGGGGACTTTAACAACTACCTAATGAATGGGTTCCCTGTACAGATTCCAAAAATTGTTTGTCATTAGCCAGTTCATTTGTTTTTACTTTGACATTCTAAAACTGTTCATATCATATTATTTTGCATAAATAAAAACATATAAATGTTAAAAAACAACAATGACGTACCTCCTTCCTTACAAAGCAACACTTGTGACGAATCACTGACCTCAGAAACATTATCTAGAGATTTTGACCTTTGAGTGGCATCAAAATCAGGCTCTGATGGTGACATCTGACCGTGAGATTCTTTGCCCTGTTGATGAATTAAATGATGTTGACCTCTATGGGTCAATCTCTCTGGAAATAGTTTATCTAAATCAGTACGTATAGTCTGAAAAGAGTCTTTATACGATTTTTCGGTCACACTTGTCGCTCCATACCCACTAATGTCTGTGCTTTTTCTTCGTGATTTATCCTGAACACCGAATCGTAGATCACGTGCTTGCCTATGATCGTAACTCATGGCAAGAGCAAAATAAGAGTAATTTACAGCAGCGTATGACATCATGAATGCTGTTGTGACTATAGGAGCTAAAGTGTTCACGTCTCCAACCAGAACAAACAATAGAACAACTAGGGTAATTAGCACTAGAGAATATATAGGGACTTTGTTTGGTCCACGCTGAAAAAGTAAAGAAAAGGCAAATTTAGTTTAATTGGGAATTGCAACTTTTCCGTCAGAACAGATACTGTATATAAGAGAATGAAAGAAACTAATTGCTAAATACTGTTCTTGTGAAATGAAGTGCTATTTACAGCAAACTTAACACCTTGGGACAAGGGTCTTGGATGCGACAATCATCTTGATGTGGTAGGCATTTATGCCAAGTTATTATAAAATCCTTAAAGGCATGACAGTGTTACAGTATGGAAACTTTATGAAACTTACCTTCAAACTCTTCTTATGAGCATAATGACCTTCAAACTTTTAGAATGACCTTGACATTGGAGGAAGGAACACACAACATGTCATCATGATGTGGTAGACATTTGTGCAAAGTTATTTTTTAACTCTTCAATGCATGACAAAGTTAAAGTCCGGACATGAATGTGTGAAATTACACTCTATAATTGTGATAACGTGAACCTTCAAAATATAAGTGTGACTTTGACCTTTGAAGAAGGGATGTGGTTTTTAGACGAAACAGAATGTTGTCATGAGTTACACATTTGTGCCAAGTTATTTCAAAATCCCTCAGTGCATGAAAAAGTTACAGTCCGGACATGATTGTTGTGTAAGTGGAGACACATTGACAACGAACGGACATGAGCCTTAGACGCGACACATTGTCTTCATGTGGTAGACATTTCTAACAAGTTATTTCAAAATCCTTCTATGCATGTCAAAGTTACAGTCAGGGCATGAATGTGTATCTTCAAACTCTTTTTGAGGAACTATAAGTGAGACCTTGACCTTGAAAATAGGAACATTGGTCTTGGACCCGATAATGTCGTCTCGATGTGGTTGACATTTATGCCTAATTATTTAGAAATCCTTCGATGCATGACAAAGTTACTGTCCAGACACGAATATGTACAAATAAAAACAAACTCTTATAATGATAAAGTGAATTTCTAAAATGTAGTGTGACTTTGACCTTTGAGGTAGGGACGCGATTATTGGACGCGACACATTGTCTGATGTTGTAGAGATTTATGCCCAATTATTTTAAAATCATTAGATGCATGACAAAATAGCCATCCGGACACTAATTGTGATAATAATAAAATTCAAAATGAAAGCGTGACCTTGACCTTTGAGGTAGGGACAAGGTTCCTGGATGCGACACATCGGCTTGATGTGGTAGAAATTTGTGCCAAGTTATTTCAAAATCCCTCAATTTATGACAAAATTACAGTCCGGACATAAGTAATGGGGATACAAGCAAGCCAGCCACAGTACACCAACAAAATGATAATAAAACAAGGCATATTTTACAATTTAAATGTTAGTACTGGCATAAAATTCAGGCAATTCAAATTGTTGTTTAATAGTACTTATGTCTGTATATTTATAACAAATTGTCATTCGTATTTTATTATAAGTCTTGAAAAAGTGTACTTTAATACAAGATATTTTAACTGTGAAATTCCAAAATCTATTTATAGTCAAAATGGGTTTCTGGTTTATCACCTCGGAGACTGGTACATTTTTTTTTCTTGACGTGTTTTATATTGGATTGCTTGTATTAAGACATTGGATTTGTAATTTTCTCCTCAGTAAAGCAGTGTATTTTACAGGGAAAACTTCCGCAGGCATTTTCTGAACTATAAATTATTTTGCAAAACTACTGAAGTTTAATTTTCTAAGTCTACAAATGTAAAATTGTTGAAAATGGGTTTACGGATTACACACTATTCTGAACACCTTGTCAATGGATTGATCGTTTGTAAGACAGACAAATTCATTCGACTAGTGTGGTACTTTCAGTAGAGCAATAATGATAAAAGGAAATCAGTGTTAGAAGAAGGTAAAACCTATTTTATCATATTTCTCTTGGGATTTACAAGATGTAATATAAACTGTTTCTTCTATTTTTTGCAAACAGTCTTAACTATACCTGAATATTTCACCGATGTGTCTATTGTTAAAAGTAGCAGTATTGAACTGTTTCTCAAAGTTGTCAGCTGCATTAAATCATTACGATATTTGTAGCTACATTTGGAATTTCAAGATTTTCTTTCTCATGCTTAAATGCACCTAGGAATGAACATTATTTTGATAATATATCTATCATTGTTTTCCACTTAAATTATATTCAATATGCTATGACCTTATTTATCAACCAATGTTTTCCCTATTTTATCTTACACGTAATTCAATTGGCTATTTTTAGAAATGGTTTTTTAGTGTATAGTGTGATATATTTAGCTGTAAAATTCCCATAGCTGTATCTATTTATAGTGAAAATGGTTTTCCAGCTTACAAGTTGCGCTCTGTTTCTCATACTACGAAGCTGTTAGTTAAACTTGAAGCACTGTACATTTTTACATGTATATAGCTCTTATGTTGTTAAAACATGTATGCAAATAAACTGTTGTTGTTGTTGTTGTTGTTGTTAAATCAAAACTTTATTTTAACCATATTCCTAAGAATCAAAACAGTAATCTTTAAAAATGGGAGGGTGGGTGGGGAAACTAAACTAACTAGTTTAATTTAACTGCCTGTATCTGACCTCAAAGTGACTTTAACACGTTACTACCCTGTTTATATATAAACCGCTACTCATTACAATTACCATATTTGATAATTTCTCATGCAAAACATGACTTCAGATATAACATAGAACAATAATAAATATATTCGATTTAATTTCACTGTAACGTATAAAATACTTATGTATGAACCGGACAGATATTGAGAAAATTTAACGTTAAAACATAATGAAAAACAAATTAAAAGAGATTAATGTTATATCATAATAAAATACAAATTTATATAAAAATTGGTCAAAGTGTACTTTGTCGAGAAATTTAGTCTGATATAGTTATTAGATTTATCCACATTATACATATCACTATTTTTTTCCTCATGAAAAATGTCATTAAAAGATACCGTAGCATAAGGTGAATATTAAGACATTACTGTTATATCAACAAATTTATTTATAAACTTTTTAAGCTGATTAGCTAGTTTATAATATATGCACATTGCGCATGCTCAATAACATGTCAGTACCTCGATGTTAGGGATTTTAGGAGAATAAATTTATAATGGATATACTATTTCGATTCTAACTCGACATTAACAAATAAATGCTGCCATACTGATATTAAGCTTAATTGCGCCTGATTTGTTTCCGTACCTTTTTATTGCATAATAACACAAACTTTCGGTTCTTCTATGTTCAATAGTGAAAAATTCGGGTCGTGATAGAATTTTATAATATACTTTTAAGTTACATTTGCATACCATTTGATTGATATTTATCAAATTTTGTATAACTTTTGCGTAAAGTGAACTAAAATTAACCCATACACAAAAATGTACTATTTTTTACAAAAATACTGAAACATTTAATGTTGAAACAAATAATGTTATTTGTATAAAAATATACAAATATATATAATGGCTTTCCTTGTTACTTGTTCCCTTTACAGATGGCAGATAAATATTATAGACTGGTTTGCTTTGTGGTAGATATTTGTGCTGACGTATTAAGGAAATATTTCGTCAAACTTGCAAAAGCTGATGCTGGAAACACTTCTACATCAGTTAATGCATATCTTGGTCAAAGACATCGAGATGTGAATCAGTTATTGCAGCATAAAAAGATCAGGAGATATCAGTATGATTTATTGTATCCTAGTCACGGCACCGCTGATGAAAACCAATGGGACGTATCAATACTGGTAATATTAATAAGAGAACTTTTTGCCACACGCCTGCAGCCACTTGAAATCTTCGCTTTGGAAATTGAAATTCCATGGATTCGGAATAAGTTGCAGCATCACCCAAATACTGGCAATATTTCAAATGATGACTTCGATGATTATTGGGGACGATTGGACTCTTCTGTTAGGCTTTTAGCAAAGAATGCGCTTGATACAAATGACGAGGCATCCTTACAAAGAAAAATAAATGAGGTTAAATGTAATCATCTACCGAATCTCAGTGATTGTCAACGGATTTGGCATGAAGAAACATCTAAGCAGTTATTAGACTGCTTGAATGAAGTGCATGCAAATGCCGAAGAAACAACTTTCATTCTCAGACAAGTGACGGTCCAGAAACCAGGACCTTCAGGTAAGTTACAGTAATCAAACATTAATTTAAGGTTTATATTGCCATGTTTTTTGTTGTCAAAGTATTTATTCTTATGTATCATCAACACTAACATTTGATATGATATGCTAAGTGAAATTATTGAAACTTTTCAAAGTGATATCTGTCCTTTCGTTTTTATATTCGAAGAAAATTTGCACACAAATCTTAAAATAGTATATGTACTTTTATTTGTTACTTATTTTCGACATTGTTTCGGTTTATTGGAAGTGGAATATATTTTACTTCAGGGGACAAAAATAAAAGGATAAAAGTTGCTGATGATATTCTGGCACGGCTACAAGGTAGGTTTGTAAATAAAGAAACAACTTACGAATAGTAATATCTACATTCCTTTTCAACGTTCAACGGGGACATTTGTATTTTCTTCAAATCTGATAATGTATTCTCATCTGGTCCGATCTAATATATCAAATCACAATATATATAACAAGATATCTTTGATCAAATAAAAGTAAATACAAGGTACGTTCGTTATTTTTTTTCTAATTATATTTTTCACGAGAGCGTTTTGTGCATACAATCATTTTCTACTTGTTAGCGGGATTTGAGTCAACGATGAAAGAACTAACCGACGATTTCAACCCACCAAATGAAGTGACAGACATTCGAACTAACCTGAGAGATTGCCATCACGTGGTTGTAACCGGATGCAACAATAGCCGTTACTTTGAGACCGCTCTTGCAGCAGTAAAAGGGATGGACTATAATCACAAACGAAGCGTAGAAATGCACACGTCGTCTGATTGGCGGCACATTGACCCTGAAGATGTAGACTTGGTTTTATGTAAAGATCCTTTTGGAAGAATTTCTTATGATGAAAGCAAAGCAAAAGCCATGGAAGATATATTTACAAGCATGAAGCATTCAACAAAGAGTGATAATGGCGATAAAGCCTTGGACATTGTCATGGTAACAGACCTTAAGATATTGCAAGAGTGTAAAATGCGTCATGACCATGAAATCTTAGACGAAGTGGTGAAGGTGTTTACTGATACAAGTGCAAGTCAACCGGCTGACCTTATTATAGGTAAATTATTTGTTATACAATCGTTTGATGAAATATAACATACATGTATTTGTAAATCATTCCTATCAATATTTCGAGTGAGAAATTGTTATCTTATTGCTCAATGGGTTTGATTTTCACAAACCAGAACCATTTATCATTTCAGGTTGTGGAAGTCTAAATCAATACGCACAATCGTCTTTTGTATCCAAAAATTTGGTAGGTAAGTTGCTTTGTTTTTTACTTTTTTACTAAGATCTATTGGATGGGAGAGAGGCTGGCGCACAGTTTAATCTGGATCATATATTCGACACACATGAGGAGATTTAGGTATAATAATATACAGATGTTGATCTCCAAAAGACATAGTTTAACGCGCATGAACCAGATCTCTAATGTCACACTTAGAGGTCAGAAAGAAAACCATACCGGTAGCTAAATTTCTACATGCATTGCAAGATTTTGAAATAATTTAGCATAAGTGTTTTACAACATTATGATGCTGAGAATTGTGCGCAAAAATGTCTCTTAAATATATAAAACCGTGTCTATGGATACCTAGTTTTTAAGGGATCAAAATAATGAGACTTGGTATTGCCAACAAAATCAAGGTCAAAATATGAAAGGTCAATGTCACCAAAGAAATAAAATAGACAGATTTTGTCCAGAGCATATGTTACATTCTACATTAGTCTGAGGATTTCGTAGGGTCTCTTCTATGATGGGATTACAAAACAGTAAAACGCAGCAAAATAATAAAATAAAGAATCACAAAGTCAGATATTATGTTTTTATATAAATAATTGTGTTTTAAATCAACAGTGCATTCTATAAACATGCAAAACTTTGAAAATAATGAAACAAACGATGAATGAGAAAATGAAGAATGAACATACATCAATACACTTAATTTTGTAATTACCTGCAAATCACACCGAGAAAGCGAAATAATAAAAAAAGGAATCACAAATTCAGATGTAACGTTTTTACATAAGCAACTGTATATCACATCTGTCGTGCGCATGCGTGGCGGTAAATTACGAGCGAAATGTTGAGGCATATCACCATGGTTTAGTTATTATAGTAAGTGTATGATAAATGAGTAATGATAATGAGGCTATGGGATTTATTATCAATAAATAGAGATGAAAAGTGTAAAGACAAGGAAGAATATATTTATTCAATATATCTATTTAATTATAAATGACTCTGTGAGATATTTACATGCATAACCAGATTATTTGCTAAATGGGTTTGCGTGAATGAAGCAGACTGGTCCAGGTCACACTCAGAAAGAAATTGTGTATATACAGCATTTTGAAACTTGAATGAGGGATTATACCATATATGTTTACAATCGCATTACTGAGAATGACAATCATATGCAGATCAATGTCACTAAAAATGATTTAGTGTTAAGATTTTTTCCGGAGTATATCTTTTACACGTATGAAGAGATCTTAGTATTTCTACTACTTGATATGAAGCAGTATCTTAGTCATAGGTCACACTTAGAGGTCCCCTGTAATCAAAAATTCCACTGTTAACTTGTTGCAAATGTTCACATTGTAAGGCATAATGTGCTGTGTACACTTTAGGTCCCTATGGCCAAGGTCAATGCCACATACAGAGGTCGAAATTCAAGTGAGAATCGACTATTTTTTCATCTTTTTATGAGACTGTTTACCATGATGAATTTTAATGGTGTGTTTTTGCCAATGGTACGCTTGCTATTTTTTTTTATATTTTAAGTGATGACGAAGAATTTTTTGAGGGAATATCAGGTATTTAGCCTTCAAGTGGATGCGAATGTTCTCAAGACAGCGAAAGAGAAGTTCAAGACAGGTAAAGCGGTAGTATTAACAGGACATAAGAAATCTGGTAAAACTTCTGTAGCTGTTGCGTTGGCATCTGCTTATGAATCATCCCAATGTTTACTTCTCAAGGAGCCTAACGATGTCAATTACATTGACCTTACAAACATCTGCTTAGTGATAATTGATGAGTTTGCGGGAAAATATCGTTACGAAGAAAATGGTGTATACAAATGGTACAACATGTTTGATCACCTGTACAGAGCAGTTATAGCAGAGAATTTTAACGTGGTAATAACATGTGAAAAGGGTAATCTAGAAAAATGTATCAACGAAATTGGACGGCATGCCATTCTTGACCACGTGGTGGAAATACCTTTACAAACAACTGTCATAAAATCAGAGGTTACTGAACGTAAGTTGAGCCTATCGCGTAGTGTAAATATCGTAACATCGTTGTATTGCTTTCAATACTCATTTTTATCTAATCATTAAGTTACTACATCTGTGACCTGTTATGACATGTCAAGATGAAGATTGAAAAATATACATATTAAATAATTGTCACTTATATTGATTATGGCGGAATTGAAGGCATATATTTTGACAATTGTCAGGTTTCTTGTATAGTTTATAGTAATTTAATATTCTTTAAAGATATACATTATGGTGTTTGTATTGAAGATGGTATGCATTTCTCATTTTCTCTTAAACGTAGGACTAGAACATGGACATATGTATGGACCGATAGTCACTACAGATCATTCTATAGGCACCATACCAAATACCACACAGTCTAAGAACTACCCACCACCATTGTCAGTGGTACCGTCACAAGGGCCAATCTTGCTACCGATTTCTACAGAAAATACGTCACTTCTAGGTAGAGCATAAAGGGAATGTTTGTCTTAATTACTTATCATTTATATCAATAAAATTAATATTCAAAACAGTAATTATGATAATAAACTACTATTAATCATCTCAGAAGGCAGCGGAACAGAAACAGCTGTATATAGCTTTGGTGCTGTTAATCTGACTGTTTATACTTTCATCTGTTCGTTTTATAGTCCGTCATTTTTTTTAAATTTCAAACATAACACTACAGCTAATTTAGTTATTAAACTAAAACACCAGATCGTTTCATCTCATAATACCTAAAGTATTCCACTTTCTTTTGTAATTTGGCTTTGTTTGAACGATACCTTTTACTCTTAAAGGGAGACACAGGCAAAATTTTCATTTCTTAGTTTTTAATTTTTCATTCATTATTCTGTAAATGCCCTCAAAATGAATACTTTAGACAGTCAAAGGAACAAAACTTTTCTCCATATAAAGAATAAAATGGTGGTTTCCTAACTTGACCCGCGTGGGTCAGGTTAGAGCGCTAGCATTTCACAATGGTTGTCAAAGTGAATTCTGGAAAACTCTTTAAACGTTAAAAAACATGTCAAATGAATGACTTAGGATTTTTCAATCATACAATATCCACAATATCTGTTATTGTAACTATAGAGGTTTGTTCAAGTCACCTGACTTGTTTTAAACTATTTTGTGATTCTACTGACGTCTTAAATTTGTTCAATATATATAGATATATTTACGCTTCAAACCCAAAATATATAGAATTTAAACAGAAATTCAACCTGAAACTTCCAGAAAATCATTTTAGCGTGATTTGAGTACATAAGACCATTTTAATATTTTTAGCATTATTTTGCCTGAATATCCCTTTAAAGTAAAAAAAGTATAATTGTTAAGCCTAATAAGTACATATAAGACATTAAGGAGTGATGCATTAAATAAGAAGTGAAGATCTTCACGCCCCAACGTCTTCGCCATTGTTCTTGGTTTAAATATGTATCTCTTTATTTCTGAATGTCTACAATTTTACACGCAGATATAACCCTTTATAAGAAAAATATTGTCCTTCTATGTTCTATTGATTTATTTGTTGTTATTTCTTTTTACATAAATGCATAATAGTGGTGAATTGGTGAATTTAAAATGCAGTTATTGTCCACAGAGTTAAGTTATATTCATCCTTGTCTACTTGAATTTAATCAATCACTTTCAATTAAACATATTCACTTGTCGATTCAAACCATTATTATCATTAAGGAAGGCATAGAATTACCCTTATTTATTACCCTCAAAATATATGTACATGAACATTTCATTTCAGGAATACAAAATCCGATGCAGTTGAAAAGAGGATTACAAAGGTACAATATGAAAACATTCTTTGTCAGTCCCTGTTTAGCTATTTGATACCTATCTCCTGTATTATACCTGTACCTATATTTCTCACTAGCCATATAGAATAATCCGTAAATGTTACTGAAAATAGCGGTGTCTCATATGTATGGTTGCTGATTTCTGCCATTTCGTGTTTTCGCCCCGAAAGTCGAAGACACGAAAACATACCTATTTGTCGTTATTTAGACTTTCCTCTTTATTGATATAATATTGATTTTCTTGAAATATTTTGGCTCATCTGGAAGCGTTCAGTTTAAATTAATATATATATTTCCCAGTATAAAACATTATCATGTTAAAGACAGTAAATAGTTGTTACTTTTCTGATTTCACTTTATCTAAAATTCATGAAATGAAATACATATCAGAAAATATCTTGGCTCTCCCTTATAAAATAAAAACTATCATCAATTTTCATATATAGAGGATACCGAATGAGTGCAGGTGAGTACTATATTTATTGAATGAGTTGAATATAAAAGTATACTATGCCAGTCTGTGGCAAGCATGACATTTTTTATTGCACGAGCCCGATCAACTACACTAATAAATTGTTCTATTTATAACGTACCAAAAAAAAAGCAAAATGATCATTTTTCATTGACGCGCCTATAGTAGACAACGCTAACATTTACACTATTATCTATAAAGAGCTTTGACATTGATGGCCCTATATAAACGGGTATGTATAACCCGAGCCGCTAGGCAAACGTTTTATATACGGTCATATAACATGTCAAAATATTTATAACAAATTTATAATACAATAATATATAATATAATCCTTGTGCCTGCAAAAAAATGTTTGTGTTAGTACCAATGTAGGATAGACAATATGCTACCCATTTTTATGATAAAATGGATGGTGCGACAACGATTTTTTTCTATTTAATTTCACAACATCACTTACGACGACATAATTTGTAAATGAAGTGGCTATTCGAAAGGACCCGTACATTAGACACAAATTACAGTTATACGTGTGTCACTTATTGCTAGTCGTTCGTCAATTTTTTAACATAATACATGAGAGGCAATTATGAATTCAGTAACTTGTATGCTTATTTTATTCATACATGAACATGTTGCTTTCAAAAAAATCATCGAATGGTATAAAAAAATATTTTCATGTCAGCTACAAGATGAAAAATAAATTGGTATTAATAAAAAAAACTTTAATTTTCTGTTGATCATCTACATTTTTCTTTTTTTTTGACAATACAATTCTTAATTTAATTATGTAATAACACTACACTATGATGCGACATTATTTGCATTACATTTATAAACACAGCACACGTGTTAGCGTTACATAGGCGCTTCAACGGAAAAAAAGACTCTTTTTATTAGTGTGACAAAAAAAATATATTCATGCACATTCAATGCTAAATTAAAGAATTTACTCGTTGAATAAAACAATATTATTCTCGCCAATTATTGAACTCAAATAATTAAACAATATAATACTAGCCAGAAAAAGAAAATGTGATTTAATCAACACTCATTCAATATCCTCCATGCGATTAACCAAAATAAACATTAATATTTATCTTAAAACATTTAGTTTCTCCGGACCATTCATTTGCTTATTGTGCTTATTGTGCATTATCGCATTAATTAGTGAATTTTACCTTTAGGTATTAATTTTCAGTCTTCCTACCTGATTTAATAATATAAAGCTTAAAAATACCAGCAATTTAAAGCTTTCTGACGTCAAATGCAGAAGTTACTTCGTATTTTTATAACTCCTCATACATCAAGTAAATTTTATCTCATATTAAGGGAAAACCAGTTTATATACATTCTCTTTGTTTAATAAATGTGTTATTTCTTCAATACTTTAATACACAAATTACTTCAGTTGTTTACAAATATTCAAATATAATTATATTTGTATATCAATTTTGAATTGAAACTTTATAATAGTAAAAATTATATTGTGTATATTGAGGGTGTTCCGATGGAACATTTAAATAAATGAATTTGACTAGCTAAATGCTATGTATTTACTGCAGACAAATATTAAATAAAACGATTTTTTAATTTATTTATTTTTATCGTTTTTGTCCTTATAAAGACATAAGTTTTATTTTTTATTTAGAGCAGTTTTATCAATAAATCATTAAATGTTTGCTCTTTATATCACTTTATCTAAAAGTCTTTAATAAAACTGCAATATTGAATTAAAACATTTCCTGCGAAAACATGTTTTAAATAAAAAATATCACTGCTCAATATTTGTTTATTTTACTTTACACATTTGATCTTTTTTTCAATCCCCCCCCCAAAAAAAAAAAAATTTATAACGCTTTAAAAATTTATTTATATATGTCCTATTTCAGTGAGTTGCCGACCGAGACAACTGATTTGAGTGTAAAGAGATCGAAGTCAATGTTGACAGGTTTATGGTCAGTCGAAGAGAAACGTGAAATAAACATCAAGATCAATGCTGATAGTAAAAATTGTTTCATTAATGGAAGTTGTTTACTACCTTCAGGAGAAATTCTGCTTACAGATAACATTAATCAAAAATTAAAGAAACTTGATAACATGTATAATGTAAAGTGTGTGTGTGATCTTCCTGATCAACCATATGATGTTTGCTATGTCGGGGATAATGTAGCTGTTGTATCACTGTGGTTGAAACTTCAGTTTGTTGATACTAAACATAGTATGAAACTGATAAGATCCATTGATACAGATCATGAGTGTTATGGTCTGGCTTGTCATGGTGATCAGATGTATGTTAGAGATGATTATGGTTCTGTTTATAGTTATAGTACGGATGGTATAAAGCAGCAGATGATTTATTCATCTAGATATAGTGGTGTAATTGCATATAAGATTATAACTGTGAGTAATGATGGAAGTAAGTTATACCTACCAAGTCGTATTCAGCTTGTTACCATTGACAACAATGGTAACTCTTTATTTACATTAAACAATCTAGGTACAAAATGGTCATGTGGAGTTTGTGTAGATGATCAAGGTTATATTTATGTTATGTGCAATAATGGGAATATTACTCAAATAAGTGAAGATGGTAGAACTATACTTCAAGCCATAACAAACGTATCTGGAATTATATGGCCATATTCATTAACATTTGACAGGAAAAATAAAGCTCTGATAGCAACAGGGTGGTCAAACAAAATTACAGTCTTTAAAATGAGGAAACAATGAGAAACTCAAACAAGATGAATAAATAGGATGCCGTGATCATATTATGGACAATTAAATAATGTTAAGATTTTTTAAATATTTAAACACTTTATTTTCACTGGCATAATGTATAGTTACAATTATACATAACGCAAAAGATATGTTTATAAACTTTGACTTTGATAATTTGAAATACAGCATAAGAATTTAATTTGTTTAATAAGACACATCATATGTCTTCCTTTACATGTAAGAAATGTAAATCTTAATGATTATTTTAGTATTATTTTGAAAAAACAAATTGTTTGGATATTTTTGATGATATTTTATTCAAAATAATGTTATCAACATGTCAAATAATACGGTATAATACAAGTAAATAAATAAGTACAATACCAACAATATCGTACAATAATAACAATAATGTTTGTATCATTATATATAATTATGCAGTATTTTAATCAGGAATTTTACATGGTGTCTTAAAGATCCTTTACACATATAGAAAATATGTTCTATATGTTCTCTACATATCGCATGTAAATATATTATATTTTGCTTCACATATTCAATATTTGTATTCATATGTCATTAGTATTTATACATTGAACATGTTTGTGTTTGTTGGATCAAGTAAATAAAATCAGCTTACATTTAATAAATTTTCTTTTTTTATTACTACCCAGTCATATGACGTTTGTTTATAAGAAGTGATTGATTATTTGATTACATATAAGTTTAGCCAAAAACAGTTGGTCGCACAAATTTCCTTTAATGACGTTTTCAGGAGTTTTCATATAGACATATAAGCAAAATTAAAACTGTTTAATAAAATTTCTGTGAACTTGGCCTGCCATTAGAATATGATAACAGAAACGTTTTCAGCGGAAAAAATTGGGGTCACCGTTCACGTTTTTGTGTTATCTGCCCCTGAATCAGAATTTCTGAGGTCATTTAAAGGGCAGATAACTTATACGTACGTAAATAAATTCTTGTTTTCACTTCTGGATAATGTTTTTCTTTTTATTGTTGAATACAATACATAGTTACATGCAATTCCTTATATCATTTCTGTTAATTTTTTTCAATGCAAATAAAGGTACATTAAATTCATAAAAAATAAGCCATTTTTTAAAGAAAAAATGCACAGGTTAAGAGAAAAAGTGGGGGAAAAAAACTATCCACTCTAAATTTGCTCCTGAAACTTTGCATATTGACTGAGACAAAGGTAAGCTTTATGAAAATAAGAAGAAGGAAAATGTTTTGTTTAGCTTAATTATCTGCCCTTGAATTTAACGAAAAAGTCCAATTCAAGGGCAGATAACTAAAAAATGAGAATCTTGACCCCATTTTTTTCCGTTTAAAATGTTTTTGTTATATATCTATATGTCTATACGAAAACTCCGGGAAACGTCTTTAACGGAACTCCCCTGATGTTCAACAGCTTTCAAACTTTAAATTTGAAAATCAGAAAAGGATCAATCTGGTCACTTAAAAGGGAAAACATGATAAAAGATCATTTGAAATTTACTCAGAATTAAGTTAAAAGTCAATATGTAGTGTGTGTGTGTGTGTGTGTGTGTGTGTGTGTGTGTGTGTGTGTGTGTGTGTGTGTGTGTGTGTTGGCCCGTAAAGAGTAAAAAGCGTTTTAAGATCATTTTTCGCATTAAAAACAGTTATTCCGGTAAATCCGGAGTGAGCTAATAATCTCAAATTTTACACATTAGCTATTATTATAGACCTACATGAAATGATATAAAAGTCTAAAACGATATTTTCAGTTCTACCTCAGTTGAGTCCCTTTAACAAATGGCGATAAAAATTTCTAATCTGAACAAAATAGCCCCCTTAAAAATTAAAATGGATATATTAAAAGTCAGCCAAATATTTCCAGTTGCCAAATATTTCCAGTTCTGTCATGTCGAGCTAAAACAAAATAGTAAAAAAGGAATTGTTTGGATTAACATCTGAACCAATTCCAGATAATGATCTTCCAAATTTATTTTAAGCAGTAAATAAATATAATTCTGTCAAGTATCATGCTAAAATCAATGGGTTTTGTTTTGGTGATCTACAATAATATTTCTACAGATGTGTGAAGTTTTAGTTGAATACCACCAGTGGTTTAAAAAGTCTTAAAACGAAATATCAACTTGGCCTCAAATTTAAACCAACAGTCACGTAGACGCATAAGCAATGGGTGTTCTGAAATAGATCCTCTATTCTACAAATAGTTGAGCTAAAACATTTGGAAAAAGAATATTTCCTTTTCTAACAATTTCACTAACATATAACTAAAATAACTTAAAGTAAATATCACAACTTGAACATTAACTATACCACATCACAACATATCAACTGTACACACAAGAAATATACACTTTATATATATATTGCACTATCTCCTGCAAAACTACAAAATTTTGGCTTCAACCCTAACAACTTCAGTAAAATAACATGATTACAATATCAAAGTTAAAAGAATTATAACATGACACTTAACCACATTAGATTTTATTTAAATAATTATTAATGATAAATGGGCTGTCAGTAGGACAGTGTGTTCCACTATTGTCATTGCTTCATTAAAACAAGAGCCTTGATCAGGTAGTTGTTTTTTCAAGTTCAAAACGGGCTATAATTTCTGTCAAACCTTAATGTTATTGGCCTTAGAAGGTGACCTCCTATTATGCTTTTGAATAAGATTGCGAAGTTTCAGCCCATTCCTTTCATTAGTTTATTCTTTAATATATGGGTTTCACTTAACCAATCTTGTTATATTGTCATATATGATAAGGGCATCATAAGAAACATATAGATGTACATATAAGTATGAAATAAATTCTTGAAATATATCTGTTGCGTACTTTAAAAATTTTCGTGGATACTCTCATGTTCATCAGTACGTAAAAATTATGGAATTCCTTACTGTGATCTAATGGTGAGTTTACTTAGCTCCTTTACACTCAAATAAACATAAACCTGGACACATGACCTATAACCTTTTCCTAACCCCGAAACAAATGGAAATTTGAACTGTGTAAAAAATCGATAGCAATAAATGTAAAATTGTTATCTTACAGAAACTAACTCTCCTCAACAAATCATACAATTCTCTCCTACTACTTCTGAATTAAGATCTCATTTTCTTTAATAAAAATAAATTCCTTAGTGTTTACCACTACAAAATCAATACAAATAAATTCCATTGTATAAGTTTTTGATAGGCTGGCCTTTGACTTAAGTATAAAAAAACCAAACAGTGATAGCCCAATTCTGATATTGTATGATGGTCACAAGAGCCACGTATCTCTAGGTTTAGTTGAATGGGCTAGAGAGCAGCACATTATCCTGTTTGTTCTTCCACCGCATTGTTCCCACTTGTTACAGCCGATGGATGTTTCGTGCTTTGGCCCGTTTGAAATTGGTTGGAATGCAGCTTGCCACCAGTATCTGCGAGAGTCAGGGGGTCGCGTTGTTACACGCAATGAGGTAAGCAAGATTGCAAGTAAAGTCTACACTGCTACACTAACACCTATAAACATTCAATCAGCTTTCAAGCGTTGTGGAATTTTTCCATTTAACTCTAGTGTCATCAGTGATGCAGCTATTGCTCCGTCCTTATCATTCCAATCCAGTAATGAAACAAATGCATGTATTGATGTTGCTAAAGATAAGCATGATGAAGCTGACCAAATTGAGGAACCTGTTACAGCAGATGCTAGATTATTCCTTGAGAAAAGAGGTGGACAAATCTTACAGAACGTAACTGTTTCAAAAGTTCGTAAGACACTTAGCAAAGTAGTGGGTGGGAGAGCAATAACAGAGGACTCTGTGTATGATAATATGAAAGATCATATTGCACAACAGAAACAGCCAAAGCCTAAGCCAACTGTCTCTAAAAAGCAAAGAAAGTCCAGAAAAAAAAAATCTGCTGTAACTTTATCACCACAGCCTAGTACCTCAGGTTTAAATAGACACAGGAATGTTGAATTGCCAGCTTCAGATATTTCTGACTCTGATGATGGACAAGATACTGAAAAGTGTTCTGTTTGTAATAGACATACCCCAGCAGACTTAAAATACTGTGTTAGTCTCACATTAATTTCCTGGGGGTGTTGTGATAAATGTGACAAATGGGTCCATTTAAGTTTCTGTTCCCCAGTTAAAGTCCTGAGGAGGAATGACCCCTTCCTGTGCCCTAGGTGCACAGAAGAGGAGTAGTTAAACACACATAGCAGCATAGTGTTGTGTTCTTTTATAAAAAAAATTTAAATGCTAAAAAAAAACGAGAAAAAAAAACATTTAACTTGTTTGTTCAATGTTAAAATTTTAGAGTTTGACATTTTATTATAACTTTTGGACACTAACTGTACCATATAACAACAGCCAATCACAACCGTCGAAAACTATGACATCATCAGACAGGAAGTGGAAGTTGGGTTGCAGTCAGTTTGTTGACCTTTACCGGTAAATGTTTGTTATTTTTGTTTGAAAGTTGGTGTTTTTATGTCGAATTGAATACTTAGTAGTGCAACACATCAATTTTATGATTGCAAAGACATTTAATAGTTATATAGCCCAGTAAATCCTTGCACCGTCGAAAACATAAGAAGCCAGGATAGTAATGAATATTCTACGGCACAAAAACTTTAACCAGAAATCTAATCAAATCAGTGTGATAACTCTAAATCGTTCAGTCAAGCTTAAACTTGTAAAATATAATCAGGAATGCTTGCTTACTATCTAATGTTAGTTTACATTTATCTCTTTTAACAACATTATAATGAACATATCATTGACAGTCATGAACACTAACTCTAACCTTTCTTCCAATGGGAATTCTCTCCCTTGACAATTCAAAAGCTTTGGCAAGAAACATTTGAATTCTGTGTCAACATAAATTACCAAGCTTAAGTTTCCAAGAATGTAAATTTAAAGTTCATCCTTAGACAGGAAAGCTAACTCTCACTGTCATCATCATAATCATCAAAGTTCTCTCCCTGTACTACTTCTGATTGGTGATAGCGCCCCCTACCAGCAAAATCTTCATTGTCTTCTGTAAGCTGTGCAGCAAGGGCGGTAACTGCTGGAGTTGTGGGAGCAACAATTACTTCCTCTTAGCTCTGTTTACCACTACACAAATACAAAATTACATAAGAATGCAACAATTTTTTAATTTCAAACAAAGTGACAATATGTCCATCCTAAAGTATATAGTGAGTGAACAGGTGAAGGTCAACTGAGCATAATGTCACATTAACAGTCAGCATCATTATTCCATAATTCCAAACCTGATACTACTTTTCCGGAACACTGGAATATCAACCCTGAATAGAAAGCCCATCAGTACAAATAAGAATATTATTACCATTTTTTGAAAAAGAATTATTACCAGTATTTCACAAAGTAGATTGAAAAAGTGTAATAATTTTTTTTATAAAGTAATGATATCTTACCTTATACATCTTTGTATTTCATCCAATTACAGAAGTTAAATTCAGCTATACTTGTAATTTAATGCAAATACAATATCAAGGATTTATCTCACTACAGTGTCCATGAAGCAAAACTTATAGACGCTTGCTTGCTTCATGGTTATAAAATAGATAAATATCGCCTTTTTGGCGACAATTTTCATTCATTATCATTTATAAGTCAGTGTGAAAATATGAATTCTAGACTTTTAAGGCTACTCTCCGCACTTTGAAGTTTGGGCTTTTGTTTAATAAAATGTCATTAAAAGAAAAAATTTCGCCACAAGTACGGCATGTACATTTATATGGAACTAGATGATTAATATATGTCTTTTGTGACAAAAAATCATATGAGTAAAGTTTTTGCAATATTTATGATGCTGTTATTTTGAACCGTTTTAACGTTTTATTCTGTAAGTATTAACTTAAATTTTGAACACTCCTGTTAACTAATTGCAAGTAGATCCCTTCTGCAATCGATTGCTGCATAGGAAATTATGAATTATGATCATTGAAAATTATGTTGATACTAAAGAGACAAAAAAGAAGCAAATATATAGGTAATCCGGTTAAAAAACTGACATTTAGAAAGGTCTACCTGCATCAAGCTGTTTAACTTGGTTTAAACATATTTTTATTCGATATATTTACATTATGATGATCAATATTTACACAATACAACTTGCTGTGATAATAGGGTTGTTTATATCTGTGAAAAGTGAAACATAACATAAGGTCACAGTTATCTTGTGAAAACTTCAAATTTTACTTCCATGTTATATTTAATAACTGTAAATAAATATGATTTCTTAGTCCAAATTTGTGTGAGAGGGAAGCTTTAAAAGATTTTAAGATTTAATCATTGTGTGAGAGAGAAGCTTGAAAAGATTTTAAGATTTAATCATTCAGGCATCTTGTCTGGTATATACCGTATTTAGTATGTGATCTAACACTTTTTTTAGTCTCACTCTAATTTAAAATATGATAAACGAGATCATAAGCTTTTACGCTAAATATAACTTTTAATGAATGAGATTTAAATTCCTAACTTTAACTTCAGAATTGTGTACACAAGGTTTATTGTATTTCAATATAAAAAACAAATATAAGCTGCAATCAAGCAGTCTCTGTTAAATGAATGGATGAACAGATAAGGATAACAAATATCTTTTGAAATTCAGGCGAACACAAAAATACTCAAATAATATCTTAGAAGCCCAATTATATATTCCACTATCATAATGAGTTTTTAACAATAGGCAAAATGGTCGTCTGTATCTAGGCTGTTGTATGGATTTTAACTTACACCAAGAATTTAGATAAATGGCATATGAAAACAACATAAAGGTAATCAGCCACATTTCCTTATACCATGCCGTTATTTTTGTTTTTATTTAAGACTCCGTCACACAAATTTTGTATGGTTTTTTATCACACACCCGTGCCGATTTTGCGACTCCGTAAATATGGCATTGCACGGCCGTGCATATATTTTGACGTGACACAATTAGCGTTATTCAAACATAGTGTAAAGACGCGCTAAATGTTAGCGTTATACTATAGAAGCGTCAATGAAAAATGACTCTTATTTTACCTTAAACGGTCTTTATTTTGGGTATGTGATAAATAGGATATTCAATTCGTGTAACTTCATTACTGAATTTATTGCACTCGTTAAATAAAATAAAATTTTATTCAACTCGTGCAATAAATTCAGTATTGAACTTACACTCATTCAATATCCTCTATATATCATAAACATGATGCTCAACTTAAGATTTATCAATTTTGTAAGTTCCATTATTTATAAAGATATTACCGAAATAAATATTTCATGTAAATAAAGGGAGGTAATAAAAATGTATTTCCTATAAAGGCAAAGTCATTTGTTTTTTCAATAATGATTACATATAATATGTAAAAATATTTGCAGTACATATTTTACATAGTATTCGATGTTTGAAATTGTTTTATAAGCATAATAATGCACATATAAATCATTTCACTTGAGTGTGTTATACAACCGTAATTACAACATACACGATCTTTAAAGAATTATCATGTAACATTACATTGATTTAACTAAATCATTAAACAGTTTAAAGAATTTAAAAAAGAGGTTTTCTTTTATATAATAAATTATAGGAATATATCCAAATGACTTTTGTTATTGCTTGATTGCTAGAATTAATTTCTTAGCTTCAATAGAAAAATCATGTTTGGCTGATGACCAAAATGATAAGAGATAATAACTTGAGAAAATACATTTAACAAGTTGCACAACCACTTCCCTCTGAACCGCCCCGGATTTTGCTACTAAATAGTGTACCGTTACGGTAATAAGTGTATAGCGTGATATTTTTAGCTGTGAAATTCCAAAATCTGTTTCTATTTATAGTCAAAATGGGTTTCTGGTTTGAATCACTCATTCATAGGAAAATGTTTCTTCGTGTGTTAATATCGGATTGTTTTTAGTAACAAATTGGACTAACGTATTAAAAGGGAACACTCCCACTTGAAAAACATGAATTTTCTGAGCAATGTATTATTCTGCAAATATATCTACTAAAACTTATTTTATTTAAAACTATGCTGAAATGGATTAACGGATTATACACTATTCGTCAAAGGACTCATTGTTCAAACACAGACTTTATAATTGGACTAGTGTAGTACCTTTTAGTAAATCAATAGTGTTAGAAGGAAATCATTGTTAAAAGAGGTAAAACATATTTTATCATATTTCTCAAGGGCTTTGCAACTAATTGTACTACGCGACGAGATATTGTGATATTTTCGTGTCTGGGCAATATCTCGCCTCTAAAGCGAGATTCTGTCCCAGAACGAAAATATCTCAGAAACAAGCTTTGGGACGTCAATAAATTTTGACTAGATTGAATAGACACTGTTTCTTCTATTTCTCTTAAATGTTTGTTTTAATTTTTTCTTTGCTAAATTCATCAACTTATTATATTCGTCATTGTTCATAAAATATGTAAGCATGTATGAATACAGTGTAACTTCTGAAAACCGAACACCTCTGAGACTAGCAAAGAAGCTCGGAATTTGGAAGTTTCCGGAATTCATAAGTTCTGAGTTATCTAAACAAGTAAAATTGTTAAAGTAAGACATAATGAAAAAATGAGGCTGAATAGATTTAACAAGCGGCAAAATTATAGGACTTTTAAAAAGTTAATTGTTTTATTATAAATTTCATTATCACCTATCACTGACTTTGTTGATACAACAGCATATCACAATTTATCCTTAAATATATAACATGGAGTATCTACTATTAACTTGTAATCTTTTATTTTTCATCAAATTATTCTTTTCAAGTTTTTTTTTAACTTTCAAACTTTAATCAAGTGTTTTTAAGCTCCTAAAAATGTAAAGTTAAATGGTAACTGATCATTGGAAGATACTGACATTTGAAGATTTTACAATCACAAGTATAATATTCCCTTACCCCATTTCAATATCCGGATTTTGGAAGTTAATTTGAATTGATATAACCCAAATTTCACCAAACAATCATTCGGAACCCAGAAAAATGTTCGTATTTCAGAAGTGAACGGATTTTAGATTCGGAATTCGGAAGTTACACTGCATATTGTTTTTGCTCAAAAGTGATTATCCTTTCTTTTGCAAATAAGTCACTTTATTATATATGTATATTTTACCGGTTTGTCTATTGTTAATATTCACAGTATTAAACTGTTTCACAATGTTGTAAGCTGATTTTAATTTTTCAATAATTTCTATTTGTAGCAACAAAACGGAAATTCGAAATTTTCTGTCTCATGCGTAAATTTGATTTACCAGATATAAATGTCATTTTACTATTAAATATATCTATTATTGTTTTCCACTTAAATTATATCTAATACACTATCACCTTATATATATATATATTAATAAAAATGTCAGCTGATTTAATTCCTTACGATATTTGTAGCTACATTTGGAATATTAAAATTTTCTTTCTCATGCTTAAATGCACCTAGGAATGATTTATCAGATGTAAACTTTATTTTGTTATCAAATATATCTATCATTGTTTTCCACTTAAATTATACCGTATAAGTGTTTTTTTCTGCGGTGACTTTATTTCTGCGTTTTCTGCGGTCAGTTTCAGCACCGCAGAAATAAAAACCGCAGAATATTTCTCCTTGTTTGTTTTTTTGGCTTGCAGCCACGGCTGCAAGCCATTTGTTTTGAATAACTTGTTCCGGTAAGGTGGTTTCCTGTTTCCAATTGTTAGTGCATGATTGAACGGGAAACCAGCTGCAATCGTGCCAATCGCAACTTTTCGCCCTTTTCCGTCACTCTTTGGATAAATGATAATAGCCGATGTAGTTCCGATTGCAATCGTGACAATTCGGTCGATTCCGTCATATTGCGGAATCAGACGAAGTAATATTACGGAAATCTAAGCTATTTTAGTTACTTCGGTAATCCAAGTTTGTTTATATAAATAGGATTTCCATTTCTCCTTGATTTATCGGTTTAAACCGTAATAAATTATAAACGAAATTGTTCCGTTTCAATTGTTTTTCAAGACGCAAAAGTTAGTTCTTTTATAATTGTTTTTTGTCTGTATTAGTTTTATACAATAGAGAATGGTGACTGTAGTAGTATTCCGTCTTCAAAGGGTGGTCCTGCTTACCTAATCACGCATGATCGAGTTATATTTAGATCTACTGAACGCAATTCAACTTCTTGGTGAGGTAATTTAAAAATAGCCCATGCATATCATTAACCTTGTCACGTGCTGATCTACAGATAGAGCATCGTATTTGTGATCGTGTAACATAGTTGATACATGCTTATTAATTGGTACCACGTAACGAAGTATTTTAGTGCATTTACTTGTCTATAAAGCAAACGAATGATTTCTCTGCGAAAAAGTGGAAATGAAATGTGCACACTTGTTTCCCTTCAGTATGAAAGATAGATCTCCACGTTTGAATTTTTACGATTGATCATTTTCTTTATTAGCTTTATACAATAGAGAATAGATTTCAAATCGTTTTGACAAAAAAATATTCGTTTTTCCAAAAAAAATACCCAACTAAATAAACCCTTTATGATATACAAATACCGTTATTCAAAAAAATTGTGATAATAAATTGAAACCAAACAAATAAAAACGATTTTAAAGGGTTGGGATGAAGGCACAACTGTGCAGGCCTTTCCTTTTAAAAGGAAACTTTAATTATTTTTATTTTTAACGATATATGTCCTACATTATGACCTGTTTCATCTAAAGTAATAACGACTAACGGATTATAACGGGTCATCGAGTTATATAAAATTGCTTTCGGCTAAGTATGTAATATGTGATGTTAGGATGTACCTATTGTTAATTATGCCAATTTATGAAAAAGATATTTAAACATCATAGTGTTTGCCTGTACGCTAAAAAGGTTTGTTAACCACTAAATCATTAAAACCATTTTAACCCTTATACTGCTAAATAATCGTCGTATACATTAATTGTTGTCTGATTTACGATAAACTTCTATTAATTTTATTAAATCAAAGATACTATCGGGGTATATTTTTCACACGTCATTTCACGCTTATCAAAAGATGCATACTGTCTATTGTTGCACATTATATTTGTTTGCAAGCAAACAATATAATTATTTGTAATTACTATATAGTTTTGCAGTGACGAAGATAAACAAAATTTTAATACGGATGTGTACATGCAAATAAAATAGTTACAGTAATGTGAATTAGACTTTGATAAGATGAGCCGCAGAATTTAAATCACGTTTTGTCCAAAGACTATGCCGCAGAAATAAAGTCCGCAGAAATAAAAACATGCCAAAATGTGATTTGTCAAAATATATTGACGTGCCAAAGCTTGATTCTGATATATTTTCGTTCTGGGCGAGATATTGCCCAGATACGAAAATAGCACAATATCTCGTCGCGCAGTACAATTTGATATGCTTTGAACTTATATATCCACGTAATTCATTTAGCTATTTTTAGAAATGTTTCTTTAAATAGTGTATCGTGTGATATCTTTAGCTGTAAAATTCCCATAGCTGTATCTGTTTATAATGAAAATGGTTTTCCATCTGATAAGTTGTTAAAATCATTTCCGCTACGTTACTCATACTACGAAGCGAAAGGTAGAAGGGCGTCAGTTAGGATATAATCTTAATGAGAAAGGTAAAATCTATTTTAAAATTACTCCTTGTGTAGCCTTGTTAAACTCACTTGATTATAGCTCATTTAATTTCACTGTAACGTATAAAATACTTATGTATAAAACCGGACAGATATTGGAAAAGATTAACGTTAAAATATAATGAAATACAAATTTATAAAGATTGGTCAAAGCGTAATTTGTCGAGAAATTTAGTCTGAAATAGGTATGAAATTTATCCATATTTTACAATTCACTATTTTTTTTCTCATGAAAAAAAGTCATTAAAAGATACCCTAGCATAAGGTGAATATATTAGACATTACTGTTATATCAGTACAATTAATTATAAACTTTATAACTATCTATTCTTGCCTATTTTAACTGTTATAAAACCGGTTTTACCTGAGATAATCACTCAATTTATTTCCTCGTGAACGATGTCATGAAAGATACCCTAGCATAAGATGAATAATAAGACATTACTGTTATATCAGCGAAATATTTTATAAACTTGTAATTGTCTTTTTTTGCCAATTTTAACTGTAATAAAACCGGGTTTACCTTAGATAATCCTGGTTGTGCTATTTATTCTATATAAAAATACTTTAAAAAACGTGCAGCAATAATTTAACTATATTGAACTATAAAAATGGAGTATAACTGATACTTTGATAAGTAACTTTTGCACATTATTTAATTGATATTTATCAACATTTGTATAACTTTTGCTAATTTAATCCATGCACATTTTTTTCTACAAAAATTAAGAAACAAATAATGCTATTTGTATATATTTATAATGGGTTTCCTTAATTATTACTTTTCCATTTTAAAGATGGCAGACAAATATTATAGACTTGTTTGCTTTGTGGTAGACATATGTGCTGACGTATTAAGGAAATATTTTGTCAAACTTGCCAAAACTGATGCTGGGAACACTTATACATCAGTCGATGCATACCTATCTCACAGACATTGGGATGTGATGCAATTATTTAATAACAAAAAGCTCAGGAGAGATCAGTATGATTTAGTGTATCCTGTTAACGGCACCACTGATGAAAACCAATGGGACATCTCAATACTGGTAACATTGATAACAGAACTTTTTGCCGCACGCTTGCAGCCACTCGAAATCTTCGCGTTGAAAACTGAAATTCGAGAGATTCGGAATGAGTTGCAGCATAACCCAAATACTGGCAATATTTCAAATGATGACTTCGATGATTATTGGGGACGATTGGACTCTTCTATTAGGCTTATTGCAAAGAACGCGCTTGATCCAAATGATCAAGCATCCTTACTACGGAAAATAAATCAGGTACAATGTAATCATCTACCGAATCTCATTGACTGTTTACGTATTTGGCATGAAGACACCTCTAAGCAGTTGTTAAACATTATGAATGAAGTGCAGGCAAATGCCGAAGAAACAACTTCCATACTCAGACAAGTGACGGTCCAGAAACCAGGACCTTCAGGTAGGTTTCACAATCATACATCAACTCAAGGTTTATATTGCCATGTATTTTTATTTTTTATAAGATCATGTCTTAGTATTAGTTCTTATTTATTGCAATCAACATTAACATTTGATATGATAAGCTAAGTGAAATTATTGAAACTTTTCAAAGTTATATGAGTCAATTTGTTTACACAAATCTCAAAATTGTATATATTTTTTTTATTTTACTTATTTTCGACATTGTTCGGAAAATTAAAACCTAATTGATGTTTCGGTTTATTGGAAATTGATATACTTTACTTCAGGGGACAAAAATAAAAGAATCAAAGTTGCTGATGATATTCTGGCACGGCTACAAGGTAGGTTTATAAATAAAGAAACAACTTTCGAATAGTAATATCTACATTACTTTTCAACGTTCAATGGAGACATTTGTATTCTCTTCGAATCTGATTATATATTCTCATCTAATCTGGTCTGATCTAATACATTACTTCAAAAAATATATATAACAATATATTTTTGATAAAAAAAGTAAATATAAGTACGTTTGTTATTTTTGCTAATTATATGTTTCACGAGGGCGTTTGGTGCATACAATCATTTTCTATTTGTAAGCGGGGTTTGAGTCAACGATGAAAGAACTAACAGACGATTTCAACCCACCAAATGAAGTGACAGATATTCGAGCTAAACTGAGAGATTGCCATCATGTGGTTGTAACAGGATGCAACAATAGTCGTTACTTTGAGACCGCTCTTGCAGCAGTAAAGGGGATGGACTATAATCACAAACGAAGGGTAGAAATGCACACGTCGTCTGATTGGCGGCACATTGACCCTGAAGATGTAGACTTGGTTATATGTAGAGATCCTTTTGGAAGAATTTCTTATGATGAAAGCAAAGCAAAAGCCATGGAAGATATATTTACAAGCATGAAGCATTCAACAAAGAGTGATAATGGCGATAAAGCCTTGGACATTGTCATAGTAACAGACCTTAAGATATTGCAAGAGTGTAAATTGCGTCATGACCATGAAATCTTAGACGAAGTGGTGAAGGTGTTTACTGATACAAGTGCAAGCCAACCGGCTGACCTTATTATAGGTAAATTATTTGTTATACAATTGTTTGATAAAATATAACACACATGTACTTGTAAATCTTTCCTATCAATATTTTAAGTGAGAAATTGTTATCTTATTACTCAATGTGTTTGATTTTCACAAACCAGAATCATTTATCATTTCAGGACGTGGAATTCAAAATCAATACGCACAATCGTCTTTGGTATCCAAAAATTTGGTAGGTAAGTTGCTTTGTTTTTTTACTTAGATCTATAGGATGGGAGCGAGGCTGGCGCACAGTTAAATCTGGATCATATCTTCGACACACATGGGGAGATTTATGTATAATAATATACAGATGTTCATCTCCAAAAGACATAGTTTCACGCGCATGAACCAGATCTCTAATGTCACACTTAGAGGTCAGAAAGAAAACCATTCGGGTAAGTAAATTTCTGCATGCATTGCAAGATTTTGAAATAATTTAGCATAAATCTTTTACAACATTACGATGCTGAGTATTATGCGTAAAAATGTCTCTTAAATATATGTTGATGTCTATGGATACCTAGTTTTTAAGGGATCATACTTCAAATATTCAAATCAATGAGACTTGGTATTGCCAACAAATCAAGGTCAAAATATGAAAGGTCAATGTCACCAAATAAAAAAATAGACAGATTTTGTCCAGAGCATATGTTACATTCTACATTACTCGGAGGATTTCGTAGGGTCTCTTCTATGATGGGACTGCAAAACACACAGACGCAGCAAAATAATGAAATAAAGAATCACAAAGTCAGATATTATGTTTTTATATAAATAATTGTGTTTCAAATCAGCAGTGCATTCTATAAACATGCAAAATTTTCAAAATCATGAAACAAACGATGAATGAGAAAATGAAGAATGAAGATACATCAATACACTTAATTTTGTAAATTACCTTCAAATCACACAGAGACAGCGAAATAATAAAATAAAGAATCACAAATTCAGATGTTACGTTTTCACATAAGCAACTGTACATCAAATCTGTAGTGCGCATGCGTGGCGGTAAATTACGAGCGAAATGTTGAGGCCTATCACCATAGTTTAGTTAATAGTTAGTGTATGATAAATGAGTAATGAAAATGAGGCTATGGGAGTAAATATGAATTAAAAAAAAAGATGAAAAGGGGAAAGACAAGGAAGAATATATTTATTCAATATATTTATTTGATAATAAATTACCCTGTGAGATCTTTACATGCATGACCATATCTTGATATTACTTGCTAAATGGGTTTGCGTGAATGAAGCAGGTCACTTGGTCAATTCACAGTCAGAAAGAAATTGTGTATATACAGGATTTTGAGACTTGAATGAGGGATTATACCACAAATGTTCACAATCGCGATACTGAGAATGACAATTATATGCAGATCAATGTCACTAAAAATGATTGAATGTAAAGATTTTTTCCGGAGTATATCTTTTACATGTATGAAGGGATCTTAGTATTTCTACTACTTGACATGAAGCAGTATCTTAGTCACAGGTCAAACTTAGCGGTCCCATGTAATATAACATTCCACTGTTAACTTGTTGCAAATGTTCACATTGTAAGGCATCATGTGCTGTGTACAATTTAGGTCCCTATAGCCAAGGTCAATGCTACATACAGAGGTCAAAATTCAAGTGAGTATCGACTATTTCTTCGTCTTGAAAAAGATTTTTTAATGAGACTGTTCACCATGATGAAATTCAATGATTTTTAATGGTGTGTTTTTGCTTGCTATTTTTATATTTAAGTGATGACGAAGAATTTTTTGAGGGAATATCAGGTGTTCAGCCTCCAAGTGGATGCGAATGTTATCAAGACAGCGAAAAAGAAGTTCAAGGCATGTAAAGCAATAGTCTTAACAGGGCCTAAGAAAAATGGTAAAACTTCTGTAGCTGTTGCGTTGGCGTCTGTTTATGAATCATCCCAATGTTTACTTCTGAAGAAACCAAGTGATGTCAATTACATTGACTTTACAAACAGCTGCTTGGTTATCATTGACGAATTCGCTGGAAAATATCGTTATGAAAAAAATGATGTGTACGAATGGTACAACATGTTTGATCACCTGTACAGAGCAGTTATAGCAGGGAATTTTAACGTGGTAATAACTTGTGAAAAGGGTAAACTAGAAAACTGTATCAACGAAATTGGACGGCATGCCATTCTTGACCACGTGGTGGAAGTACCTTTACAAACAACTTTCGTTAAATTAGAGGTTACTGAACGTAAGTTGAGCCTATCGCGTAGTGTTATATATCGTAGCATCGCTGTATTGCTTTCAATACTTATTTTTATTTAATGATACAGTTACTACATCTGTGACCTGTTATGTCATGTCAAGGTGAAGATTGAAAAATATACATATCAAAATAATTGACGCTTATGTCGATTCTGGCGGAAATATAATTTGTCTTTGATGCATGCCATTGAAGGCATATATTTTGACAAGTGTCAGGTTTCTTGTATAGTTTATAGAAATTTGATGTTTTTTAAAGATATACAATGGTGTTTAATTGTTTGTATTGAAGATGACATTTCTCATTTTCTCTTAGGACTAGAACATGGACATGTGTATGGACCGATAGACACTACAAATCATTCTATAGGCACCATATCAAATACCACAATGTCTAAGAACTACCTTCCACCATTGTCAGTGGTACCGTCACATGCGCCATTCTTGCTGTCAAGTCATAACACGATTCCGGTTTCAACAGGGAATAATTCACTTCAAGGTACAGCACGAACGGAATTTTTGTCTAAAATGAAATGTATATGTTATGCCATTACATTTTGACCAGTGCTAGGTTTCTAGTAATTAATTTTTTTTAAGTAATCTTCTCTTGAATATACAATGACATGTCTCTTTTTTTCTTTTTAATACAGGACTAGAATATGGTCATGTGTCTGGACAGTCACTCGATACAAATCATTCTTTAGGCACCATATCAAATACCGCACTGTCTAAGAACTACACAACACCATTGTCAGTGATACCGTCACAAGAGCCAATCTTGCTTCCGATTTCTACAGAAAATACGTCACTTCAAGGTAGAGCACAAAGGGAAGATTTGTCTCAACTTAATTATCATTTATATTAATAAGATTAATATTCAAAACAGTTATTATAATAATGAGCTACTATCAATCCTCGCGGAAGGCAGCGGAACAGAAACAGCTGTATATAGTTTTGGCGCAGTTAGTCTGGTTGCTTATACTTTCATCTGTTCGTTTTACAGTCCATCATTGTTTTAATTTCAAACATAACACTACAGCTCATTTAGTAATAAAACTTAAACTCCAGATCTTACTGGGCACAAGTGCAGTGCATCTGTATAATTATTAAACCTAATAAGTATATATAAGTTATTATGGAGTGACGCATTAAATAAGAAGTGAAGCAGCTCTTCACGCCATAACTTATTCGCCATTGTCCTTGGTTTTACTACTTATCTCTTTATTTCTTCATTTTGTTTAAAATATAACATTTAAATCAATTGCATTATCAAACTAAAACAAAATAGTGCACATATGTCATTGTGAGATACAGATTTTCAGTTTTCCATCTGGCTATAAAAGTAGTTTTGAGTTATTTAATCAAATATAATCAAACTCTGATTCTGCATTTTAGCTAAGGCCCTTTATAGATTATCAAAAGAAATACTATGTGTATTAATAATAATACCGGTATAAGTGCAAGATTTAAACTTATCTTGGAGTACGTTTGTATGTCTTTAAGGAAATATTCACATCAATATTCAGTGAAGAACGCACGTATCTTTATGAATTACTTCAATTTTACACGTAGATAATACTAGATATAACCCTTTATTAAAAAAATATTGTCCTCCTTTTTTATATTGATTTATTTGGGTTTTTTTTGTTACATAAATGTTTACTAGTGACAAATTAATGACTTTAAAATGCAGTTCTAATCCACAAAGTTAATATTTAAGTTATATTCATCCTTGTCTACTTTAATTCAATCAATCACTTTCAATTCACCATATTCACTTGTCGATTCAAACCATTATTATCATTAAGGAAGGCATAGAATTACCCTTATTTATTACCCTCAAAATATATGTACATGAAAATTTCATTTCAGGAATACAAAATCAAAAATGCAGTTGAAAAAGGGATTAAAAAAGGGCCCAAAATAAAAAACATTTTTTTGGTCATCCCTTTTTTAGCTTTTTGATCCCTATTTTTCCTGTATTAAAACCTTTCCTATTTTTCCCCACTAGCCAAAAGGAATAATCCGAAAATTTTAGGGAAAATAGGGGTGTCTATATGAAAGGGGTTTGCGGATTTCTCCCATTTCGTTTTTGCCCCCCGGAAATTTCGAAGACACAAAAATTTTTACCTATTTGTCTTTTTTAGACTTTTCTTTATTAAATTATAAAATTGATTTTTTAAAAATATTTTCCCTCATCTGGAAGGGGTTAGTTTAAATTAATATATATATTTCCCAGTTTAAAAACATTACATGAAAAGACATAAAATGGTTTTTAAAATTTTTTTGATTTCATTTTAAATCAAAATTCATGTTATGCGAATACATAGTCAGAGAAAAGTCTTGGCTCTCCATATTATAAAAATAACTATTCATTCTAATTTTCATATATTGAGGATACCGAATGAGTGCAGGAACCTATAGTAGACAACGCTAACAATTACACTACAAGTAAAATGGTTTCCTGCGGGGAACATTTATAATGATTTAAAGATATTTCATTTAACTATTTTCAACATTGTTTGGGGAAAAAAAATAGAAATAAAATAACGTTGTATCAGGAATATAGTTGACAATAATCGATCAATAGAAGAAGGTCTTTGGTCTTGGTCGAAAATAAAACAATATTTCTGTTTAAGAAAATGATTGAATACCTTTGTATGAATAATTTCGTGCAAAATAAAATAAAGTAAACACACAAGTTTACGCAGAAAATATCTCTATCTTTTATGGCAGATGCCACAAACGAATGTTTTAATTCTGTGGATTTTCACTGTAAACAATTTATTGTTTGTAAAATCTCAGATAGATATTAAAGAAACATTGATAATTTACAAACACATCATGCAAGTTTTTCCACCTTAAACGGTAAAATAATAATAGAAAATTAGAAATATCACGAAGAGTGTTATGTTCTTAATTAGGTCTAATTCGGACTAATTCCCTTAGCCATTGTGTACACCGGTCATTTAAGAGACCGGTGTATCCGTAACGAACCGGGAAACGGTATTTAGTTGGGTTTTTCCCAAATTTTGGGGTAAATTTAAACCCAAAAAAAGGGGGTTTATGTTTTAACCCCGGACCCGCTTGGAAAACTTTTATTCCCGGCCCTATAAAAATGTCAAAAATTTTTAAAAAACCAATTTTTTAAAAGGGAAAACTTTCTTTTTTAGAGAAAAAAAGGGGAGATTTCTTCATAAATTGACACAGTCGGGGGTTTTATAAATCTATTTAAACTTCCGTTTTATGCAATGAAAAAACCCCTTTAAAACGGGGCAGTTTTATAATATGTTTTTAAACCGAAAAGGACTTCAAGAAAAAAATTATACAGGGGCCATGCAATAAAATTTTTTTAAGGTTTCAAAAGGGGCAGGGGGTTTTTTTTTTAAAAAATAAAATTGACAAATTTGCCAAAACATTTTAAAAAAAAATTTACTTGGCAAAATCAACACTACCCGGGGCTTGGCAGATTTACGGCGCCAAGAACAACGTTGCATAAGTGTTCTTACAAATGTACACTTCGTTAAAACTTCTCCGTGTGCCTAAAAAAAAATGTTTGTGCTAGTACCAATGTAGGAAAGACAATGTGCTACCCATTTTTATGATAAAATGGATGGTGCGACAATGATTTTTTTTCTATTTAATTTCACAACATCACTTACGACGACGTTATTTGTCAAGGAAGTGGCTATTCGAAAGGACCCGTACATTAGCCACAAATTCTAGCTATACGTGAGTCACTAATTGCTAGTCGTCCGTCAATTTTTTAACATAATACATAAGGGGCAATTATGAAGTCAGTAACATGTATGCTTATTTTTTTCATACATGAACATGTTGCTTTAAAAAAATTCATCGAATGGTATAAAAAAATATTTTCATGTCAGCCACAAGATGAGAAATAAATTGGTATTAATAAAAAAACTTTTCTGTTGATCATGTACATTTTTCTTTTTTTGACAATACAATTTAAAAACGTATAAGCTTAATTTAATTATGTAATAACACTATGATGCGACATTATTTGCATTACATTCATAAACACAGCACACACGTTAGCGTTACATAGGCGCTTCAAAGAAAAAATGACTCTTTTTATTAGTGTGACAAAAAAAATATATTCATGCACATTCAATGCTAAAATTAAAGAATTTACTCGTTGAATAAAACAATATAATTCTCGCCATTTATTGAACTCAATTAATTACACAATATAATACTCGCCAGAAAATGAAAATAGGATTTAATCTACACTCATACAATATCCTCCATGCGATTAACCAAAATAAACATTAATATTTATCTTAAAACATTTAGTTTCTCCGGAACATTCATTTGCTTATTGTGCATTATCGCATTAATTAGGCAATTATACCTTAAGGTATTAATTTTCAGTCTTCTTATCTGATTTAATAATATAAAGCTTACAAATACCAGCAATTTAAAGCTCTCTGACGTCAAATGCAGAAGTTACTTCGTATTTTTATAACTCCTCATATATCAAGTAAATATGAGCTCATATTAAGGGACGACCATTTTATATACATGCACTTTATTTAATAAATGTGTTATTTCTTCAATACTTTAATACACAACTTACTTCAGTTGTTTACAAATACTCAAATATAATTATATTTGTGTATCAATTATGAATTGAAACTTTATGAAAGTAAATATTATAGTGTGTATATTGAGGGTGTTCTGATGGAACATTTAAATAAATGAATTTGACTAGCTAAATGCTATGTATTAACTGCAGACAAAGATTAAATAAAACAATTTTTCTTGTTTATTTATTTTTATCTTTTTTGACCTTATAAAGACATAAGTTTATTTATTATTTAGAGCAGTTTTATCAATAAATCATTAAATGTTTGCTATTTATATCACTTTATCTAAAAGTATCTTTAATAAATCTGCAATATTGAATTTAAACATTTCTTGCGAAAAACATTTTTTAAATAAAAATCTATCACTGCTCAATATTTGATAATTTTACTTTACACATTTGACCTTTTTTCCAATTCCCAAGAAAAAAATTATATCGCTTTAAAAATTTATTAATATATGTCCTATTTCAGTGAGTTACCGACTGAGACAACTGATTTCAGTGTAAAGAGATCGAAGTCAATGTCGGCAGGTTTATGGTCAGTCAAAGAGAAACGTGAAATTAACATCAAGATCAATGGTGATAGTGAGGATTGTTTGATTTTTGGTAGTTGTTTTACAAACCCTTAAAGGAAAATTCTGTTTTAAAAAAGATTACAGTAAAAAAATTTTGAAAACTTGATAACATGTTTTAATGATTGTGTGTGTGATTTCCCTGTGGCCCATATAATGTTTGCTATTTTGGTGAAAATTTGGTGGGGTTTTATCACTTTTTTGGGAAAATTTCAGTTGGGTTGGATACAAACAAGAAATAAATTACCCAGTTTCCTTTTGCCCCATTAAATTTTGTAGTGGTTGGTTTGTCAGGAAAATCAAAATGAAATTTTGGGAGACTTTTAAATGGTTTTTTTTATTTTATAGCGGGTGGTAAAAAGCGCAGCTATTTTTTTACTAATAATGGGTTCAAATTTTTTAAACAATATGTTTTGTGATAATGTTTGGGAAAAGGAAATTTTGAAACCTTACATTTTTAAAAATTTGAGTTTTGTTACCTTTGAAAAAAGGGAACACATTTGTTTACATTAAACAATCTAGACATAAATATCTCTTGTGGAGTTTGTGTAGATGATCCAGGTTATGTTTATGTAACTGATAGGAATGAAGATATTTTACAAATAAGTGAAGATGGTAGAACTATACTTCAAGCCATAACAAAGGTATCTGGCATGATAGATACATATACATTAACATTTGATAGGAAAAATAATGCTCTGATAGCAGGAGGGATGTCAAACACAATTAGTGTCCTTCAACTGAGGAAACGAGGGGAAACTCAAACAAGATGAATAAATAGGATACCGTGATAATATAATGGACAAGTAAATAAAGTTAAGATTTCTTAATATATAGTATACTTTATTGTTACTCGCATAGTGTAAAGTTGAAATTATTCCTCACACTCACGAGATGGCGGAACAAAAATGATTTTCTGTTTTAACTTCATAGTGTAGATAAAGCAAGATATATGTTTATAAATTTTGACTTTGACAATACAACATAAGAATTTAATTGTTTACTAGTATTAAGACACATCCTATTTCTTCCTTTTACAAGACAAAAGTGTAAATTTTAATGATTATTTTAGTATGAATTTGGAAAAAAAAACACCCAAATTGTATGGATAGTTTTTATGATATTTTATTCAAAAATAATGTTATCAACATGTCAAAAAATACAGTATAATACAAGTAAATAAAAGTACAATAACAACAATATCGTACATTTACAATAATAACAATAATGTTTGTGCTATTATATGTAATTATGCAGTATTTCAATCATGAATTTTACATGGTGCCTTAAAGATCCTTTACACATATAGAAAATATGTTCTATATGTTCTCTACATATCGCATGTAAGTATTTTGAATTTTGCTTCACATATTCAATTCTATTCATATTTTGTTATGTCATTTGTACATATTATTTCATTGAACATCTTTGTGTTTTTTGGATCAAGTAAATAAAATCAGCTTTCATTTAATAAATTTTTCTTTATTATTACTGTCCAGTCATATATGCTTCTGTTTATATGAAGTGATTGATTATTAGATTACACATTAGTAAGTTAAAAACAGTTGGTCGCACAAGTTTCCTTTAAGGACGTTTTAGGGAGTTTTCATATAGACATATAAGCAAAATTAAAACTGTTCTAGAGAATTTCTTGAAACTTGGCATGCTGTTAGAATTTGATAACAGAAACATTTTAAGCGAAAAAAAATTGGGGTCACCATTCTCGTTTTTGAGTTATCTGCCTCTGAATCAGAATTCCTACGTATCTGAAGCCATTTAAAGAGCAGATAATTTATAATTTAGATAACATATACGTAAATGAATTCTTGTTTTTACTTCTGGATAATGTTTTTCTTTTTATTGTTGAATACAATACATAATTACATGCAATTTCCTTATATCGTTTCTGTAAATTTCTTTTCAATGAAAATAAAGTTTCTTTAAATTCATAAAAACTAGGCCAATTTGTTTAAGAAAAAAATACACAGGTAAAGAGGAGAAGTGTGGAAAAAAAACTATCCACACTAAATTTGTTCTTGAAACTTTGCATATTGACTAAGACAAAGGTAAGCTTCATGAAAATAAGAAGAAAAAATGTATAGTTTCGCTTCATTTTAAAATATCAGCCCTTGAATTTTACAAAAATGACAATTCAAGGGCAGATAACTCAAAAAATGAGAATGGTGACCCCATTTTTTCGTTTAAAATGTTTCTGTTATATATCTTTATTTTATATGAAAACTCCGGAAAACGTCTTTAAGGGAACTCCCCTGAGGTCCACCAGCTTTTAAACTTTAAATATGAAAATCTGAAAATGATCAATCTGGTCACCTTAAAAGGGAAAAAATGAAAAAAGTTAATATGAAATTTACTCAGAATTAAGTTAAAAGTCAATAGGTAGAGTGTTTGTCAGCCCGAAAAGAGTAAAAAGCGTTTTAAGATTATTGTTTGCATTAAAACAGTTATTCTGAAAAAAATCCGGAGTGAGCTAATAATGTCAAATTTTACACATAAGCTATTGGTTTAGACCTACATGAAATGATATAAAAATCTTAACAGATATTTTCATTTCTGTCACGTCAAAAAACCACAATAGTAATAGCTGGAGATGATAATATTCTGATCAGAACAGGTAAAATGGAAACATTTAAAGTCAGCCAATACAGCAAATTTGACAATATTTCAAACTTAATTGATTAAGCCTGTTAATAAATAGCAGAAGTAAATGCGTTCTAATTTTCTCTGCATTTGATAGTAAAACAAGGCTCTGGAAATGCAGAATAGATTCACAGAAAGCTATAATTCGGTCAGAATTTAAGCAAGACTTAATCGTTCCAAAGACAATAATTTACAAGTTTTAATTAACATCTAAACCAACTCAAAATAATGATCTTGTATACTCTAGTCTAGTATTTTTTTAAGCAGTAAAGAAATATAATTCTGTCTAATATCATGCTAAAATCATTGGTTTTTTTCGCTGATATTACAATAATATTTCTGCAGTAATTAAATTACCATCAGTGGTTTAAAAAGTTAAAACAAAATATAAACTTGGCCTCAAATTAAAACAACAGTCATGTAGACGCATAAGCAATGAGTGGGTTCTGTAATAGTTCCTCTATTCTACAAACAGTTGAGCTAAAACATTTTGAAAAAAGAATCTTTCCATTCTACCAATGTCACTAACATACAACTATAAAAAAATTAAAGTAAATATCACAACTTGAACATTAACTTTACCAACATCACAATATATCAACTGTACACACAAGAAATATACACTATATATTAAAATTGCACTATCTCCTGCCAAAACTACACAATTTTGGCTTCAAACACAAACAAACTTAAATAAAATAACATAGATACAATATCAAAGTTAAGTTCGGAGAATTATAACATTAATTTTTACCACATTAGATTTTATTTAGATAACTATTTAATGATAAAGTAGGACAGTGTGTTTCAACTATTGTCATTGCTTGATTAAAAACAAGAGCCTTGATCAGGTAGTTTTTTTTTTCAGTTCAAAACGGGGCCATACTTCAATACCCCCCTGTTATTGGCCTTAGACAGTGATCTCCTATTAATACTCTCAAATAAGAGTGTGAAGTTGCAATCAATTCCTTTCATTAGTTTATTCTTTAATATATGTGCTTAACTTAACCAATCTTGTCATATTGTCATATATGATAAGGGTATCATAAGAACATATACATATAAAGTTTGAAATAAATTCCTTGAAATATAGTAATGAATATTCTACGGCTCAAAAACTTTAACCCAGAAATCTGATCAAAATCAGTGTGATAACTCTAAATCGTTCAGTCAAGCTTAAACTTGTAAAATATATCTGGAATGCTAGCTTACCTATCTAAATGTTAGGTTTACATTTATCTCTTTTTAAACAACAAATTTATTTGAAAATATCTTGGCAGTCAAAGAACAATTTAACTCCTAACATTTGCTTCCAATGGAATTTTCTCTCCCCTTGGGACAATTCAAAATTTTTGGCAAGGAAATTTGAATTCGTTGTCAACATAATTTTCCGGGCTTTAAGTTTCAAGAATTTTAAAAGGTTATCCCTTAGCGGAAGCTACTTCACTGTCATCAGCTTTCTCAAATTTCTCCCTGCCAAATTCTGATTGGTGATTAGCGCCCTACCAGCAAAAAATTCTCATTGTCTTCTGTAAGCCTGGGTTGCAGGGCAGGGGTGGTAACTGCTGGAGTTTGGGGAGCAAACAATTACTTCTTTCTTGGGCTCCGTTTACCACTACACAAATACAAAATCACACCAGAACTTAAATAAATTTTTAATTAAAACCAGTTGACAATATGCACACATCCTAGTGAGTGAACAAGTGAAAAGTCAACTCTTTAACAGTCAGCACCTTATTCCAAACCTGATACTTATCGCTCCAGAACCCTGGCATATCAACCCCATTACGCCCATAAGTACAATTAACGAAAAATATTTATACCTTTCTTTTTACTTTTATTTTAATTTAAATTCAAAAGTAGATTTAAACAGTGTGATAATATTTTTAAAGTTAATGATATCTTACCTTATACATCTTTGTAGACCTGATTTCATCCCAATAATAGAAGTTTAAATTCTAAGCTATACCCGTAATTAAAAAAAAAACTTATAAGTGTAATGCTTAAAAACATGGAGATTTTACCTAGGAGGTAACCAGGGATAGCTTAAATACATGAATATTTACCAAATAGATTGAAAATATGAAGATTTACCCAGAAAGTAGCCAGGGTAACCTTGAAAACATTAGATTTACCCAGAAAGTAGCCAGGGTAAGCGGTAAGCTTGAAAACATAAAGATTTATCAGGTTAGTAGCTAGGGTTAGCTTGAAAACATGAAGATTCACCCTGAAAGTAGCCAGGGTAAGCTTAAAAAGGTGAGAATTTACCCAGAAAGTAGCCAGGGTTAGCTTGAAAACATGAAGATTCACCCTGAAAGTAGCCGGGGTTAGCTTGAAAACATGAAGATTTACCCAGAAAGTAGCCTGGGTTAGCTTAAAACATAAAGATTTACCTGGAAAATAGCCAGGGTTAGCTTGAAAGCATAAAAGATTTACCTGGGAAGTAGCCGGGGTTAGCCTGGCCTATGTAGATGTAGACACCTATGGCAGCAATGACTTCTACTGAGAGCATAAATCCACTGTGTTCCAAACATTATTACCCCACACACCAAAGTCTGAAACAACAAAAAAACACATCTATCAACATGAAACTATTCTATATAATTCTCAAAGCAATGTTAAGTCATTTCCACAACAGCAATACATATGTGAATTAAAAAAACAATAATTGAATGATTATGAAGTGAATATCAAAATCAACAGACCTGGGTAATGTGCTTTTCACCAAGGCAAAATGACCCTTGTTAATGTGATATTCACCGAGGCCAAATGGCCCTGGTTAATGTGATATTTACTGAAACCAAATGGCCCTTGTTAATGTGATATTTACCGAGGCCAAATGGCCCTTGTTAATGTGATATTTACTGAGGCCAAATGGACCTGATTAATGTGATACTTTTGACAGAAAGAACAATGTCTAAAATAAACAGGCACTTACAACAGAAACATATTTAACAGATACTGATAAATTGAAAAAAAAATCATAGTCTGCTTTTAGTTGGCATTTAAATATTTTTCATTATTGGGTCATCTTTCACTACGCTCTGAAATTTTACACAAAAGTTATTGGTCCAGACCAACATCAAATGGTACATAAAACTCAAAAAAGAGAAAAATAATTTCATTCCTGCAATGTGGGTTAAGTCCCTTTCATAAAAGTGTCTATGACAAAGTCAATCTAGGGTCTGCACGAATTATGGTCAAGAATAGTCAGTATGGAATTCGAGTGGACTGGAACATTTTACAGGACAATAATTTTTTTCTATCCTGTCAAGGGGAGGTTGTGGATGTAACCAGTCATGAACCAGTTACATGCTAGTTCTGGACAGTAATTAACACTTCCTGTCCAGGACCAGTCCGGAATTATCCAGATTATATTTAAGGAAAGAAAACACAAGTCTTGAACACATGATTCGTACAGACCCCCAGTTATTTTGCTGTGTTTAAAGGATAGCCTACAGTCTGTCTATGACACAGTAAAGTACATGTACACTTAAAACAATACTTACCATACTTCATTCTTTATAAGTAGAATTACCTGCTCTGTTTGTGGTATATTACATAAGACCTTCAAATGTGTATACCAAAAGCATTTTTAGTTTACTATAAAACTATACATCAAGACAACTTGACTTGTTGAGTTAAACCATCTTCGGGTACAAAGTCAATTTGACACTGACCCCTTAACCCCAAAATCAATAGGGGTCATCTACTGGTTATGACCAATAATCATATAAAGTTTGAAGTTTCTAGGCCTAAGTGTTCTTTCGTTATTGATCGGAAACCGTTGTTACTTACAAGGTGAATGTGACCTTGGCCTTTGACCCCAAAATCAATAGGTGTCATCTACTGGTCATGGCCAATAACCATATACAGTTTGAAGTTCCTAGACCTTAGCATTCTTTAGTTATTGATCTGAAACTGTTTTTACCTACAAAGTCAATCTGATCTTTGACCCCTTGGCCCCAAAATCAATAGGGGTCATCTACTGGTCATGACCAATAACCATACCAAGTTTGAAGTTCCTAGGCCTAAGTGTTCTTTAGTTGTTGATCGGAAACCGTTTTTACCAACTAGGTCAATGTGACATTGACTTTTGACCCCTTAACACCAAAAACAATACGGGTCATCTGCTGGTCATGACCAATCACCATACCAAGTTTGAAGTTCCTAGGCCTAAGCGTTCTCTAGTTATTGATCGGAAACCGTTTTTACCTACAAGGTCAATGTGACCTTGACCTTTCACCCCAAAATCAATAGGGGTCCTCTACTGGTCATGACCAATCATCATACAAAGTTTGAAGTTCCTAGCCCAAGCATCCTTTAGGTATAGAGTGGAAGCCATTTTAAACTTCAAGTAAATGTGTCCTTTGACCCCTTGACCCCAAAATCAATAGGGTTCATCTGCTGGTCATGACCAATCATCATACAAAGTTTGAAGTTCCTAGGCCTAAGCGTTCTCTAGTTATTGATCGGAAACGGTTTTTACCTACAAGGTCAATGTGACCTTGACCATTGACCCCAAAATCAATAGGGGTCATCTACTGGTCATGACCAATCACCATACCGAGTTTGAAGTTCCTAGGCCTAAGCGTTCTAATGTTATTGATCGGATTCAATTTTTACCTACAAGGTCAATGTGACCTTGACCTTTGACCCCAAAATCAATAGGGGTCATCTACTGGTCATGACCAATCACCATACCAAGTTTGAAGTTCCAAGGCCTAATCGTTCTTTAGCTATTGATCGGAAACCATAGTTATTGATCAGAAACTGTTTTTCACTACAAGGTCAATGTGACTTTTGACCCCTTGACCCCAAAATCAATAGGGGTCATCTACTGGTCATGACCAATAACCACGCCAAGTTTGAAGTTCCTAGGCCTTAGCGTTCTTTAGTTATTGTACTGAAACTGTTTTTACCTACAAAGTCAATCTGACCTTTGACCCCTTGACCCCAAAATCAATAGGGGTCATCTACTGGTCATGACCAATCACCATACCAAGTTTGAAGTTCCAAGGCCTAATCGTTCTTTAGCTATTGATCGGAAACCATAGTTATTGATCAGAAACTGTTTTTCACTACAAGGTCAATGTGACCTTTGACCCCTTGACCCCAAAATCTATAGGGGTCATCTACTGGTCATGACCAATAACCACGCCAAGTTTGAAGTTCCTAGGCCTTAGCGTTCTTTAGTTATTGTACTGAAACTGTTTTTACCTACAAAGTCAATCTGACCTTTGACCCCTTGACCCCAAAATCAATAGGGGTCATCTACTGGTCATGACCAATAACCATATCACTTGAGATGGAGTATGTTAGTGAATGGCTTGTCGATAACAAGCTTTCACTTCATCTTGGCAAAACAGAATCTATTCTGTTTGGTTCAAAACCAAGGTTAAGGTTAAAAGGTAATTTAAATATTTCATGTAATGGTATAAATATCCAGGCTACCAGCACAGTTAAATATCTCGGTGCAACTTTGGACCAGAACCTTTCCTGTGAAGAAATTGCACGGTCAGTGGTTACGAAAGCAAATGCCCGGCTGAAATACTTGTATAGGAAAAGTCAATTCTTGGATCTCCACACTAGGAAACTCTTGGTCATGTCCTTAATTCAATGCCATTTTGATTATGTTTGTTCTTTTTGGTACCCAAGTTTGACTCAGTATTGGAAGAAAAGGCTCCAAACAACCCAGAATAAATTGGTTCGTTTTGTTTTGAATAAGGACAGCAGGTCACATGTTGGGCCAGAGCAATTTAAGGTTCTTAACTGGTTACCGGTCTCCAAAAGAGTTGATTAGATAACTCTTTGCCATGTCCATAAAATAAAGTCTGACACAGCCCCAAAATACCTTAAGGGGCATTTTGTACCCCTTAATCAGGTCCATGACCGCTGTACCAGGTCCAGAGTGTCTGAACTTTCAACATCAGATTCCTGTGTAAGCTATTCTTTTAGTGACACAGGACGATATTCTTTACCAAAGGTTGGAAGCTTTGGTAGAAAACCTTTGGGTTTTAAAAGATATTTTACTATGGAACGGCCTTCCTCAAAATCTTAGAGATATTCAATCTTCCCACACCTTCAAGCATGCCATCAAAGCCCATTTAATGGCCAGTTAATTTACCATACCAAGTTTGAAGTTCCTAGGCCTAAGCGTTCTCTAGTTATTGATCGGAAACCGTTTTTACCTACAAGGTCAATGTGACCTTGACCTTTCACCCCAAAATCAATAGGGGTCCTCTACTGGTCATGACCAATCATCATACAAAGTTTGAAGTTCCTAGCCCAAGCATCCTTTAGGTATAGAGTGGAAGCCATTTTTAACTTCAAGTAAATGTTTCCTTTGACCCCTTGACCCCAAAATCAATAGGGTTCATCTGCTGGTCATGACCAATCATCATACCAAGTTTGAAGTTCCTAAGCCTAAGCGTTCTTTAGTTATTGATGGGAAACTGTTTTTACCTATAAGGTCAATGTGACCTTGACCTTTGACCCCAAAATCAATAGGGGTCATCTACTGGTCATGACCAATCACCATACCGAGTTTGAAGTTTCAAGGCCTAATCGTTCTTTACCTATTGATCGGAAACCATAGTTATTGATCAGAAACTGTTTTTAACTACAAGGTCAATGTGACCTTTGACCCCTTGACCCCAAAATCAATAGGGGTCATCTACTGGTCATGACCAATAACCATACCAAGTATGAAGTTCCTAGGCCTTAGCGTTCTTTAGTTATTGATCTGAAACTGTTTTTACCTACAAAGTCAATCTGACCTTTGACCCCTTGACCTCAAAATCAATAGGGGTCATCTACTGGTCATGACCAATCACCATACCAAGTTTGAAATTTCTAGGCCTAAGCGTTCTTTAGTTGTTGATCGGAAACCGTTTTTACCAACTAAGTCAATGTGACCTTGACCTTTGACCCCTTGACCCCAAAATCAATAGGGGTCATCTACTAGTCATGACCAATCATAATACCAAGTTTGCAGTTCCTAGGCCTAAGTGTTCTTGAGTTATTGATCGGAAACCGTTTTTACCTACAAGGTCAATGTGACCTTGACCTTTGACCCCCTTGACCCCAAAATCAATAGGGGTCATCTACTGGCCATGACCAGTCACCATACCAAGTTTGAAGTTCCTAGGCCTAAGATTCTTTAGTTATTGATCGGAAACCGTTTTTACCTACAAGGTCAATGTGACCTTGACCTTTGACCCCAAAATCAATAGGGGTCATGTACTGGTCATGACCAATCACCATACCAAGTTTGAAGTTCCTAGGCCTAAGCGTTCTTTAGTTGTTGATCGGAAACCGTTTTTACCAACTAAGTCAATGTGACCTTGACCTTTGACCCCTTGACCCCAAAATCAATAGGGGTCATCTACTGGTCATGACCAATCACCATACCAAGTTTGAAGTTCCTAGGCCTAAGCGTTCTCTAGTTATTGACCGGAAACCGTTATTACCTACAAGGTCAATGTGACCTTGACCTTTGATCCCTTGACTCCAAAATCAAAAGGGGTCATCTACTGGTCATGACCAATCACCATACCAAGTTTGAAGTTCCTAGGCCTAAGCGTTCTTTAGTTATTGATCGGAAACCGTTTTTACCTACAAGGTCAATGTGATCTTGACCTTTGACCCTTTGACCCCAAAATCAAGAGGGGTCATGTACTGGTCATGAGCAATCACCATACCAAGTTTGAAGTTCCTAGACTTAAGCATTCGTTAGTTATTGATCGGAAACCGTTTCTACCTACAAGGTCAATGTGACATTGACCTTTGACACATTTACCCCAAAATCAATAAGGTTCATTTACTGGTCATGACCAATCACCATACCAAGTTTGAAGTTCCTAGGCCTTAGCGTTCTCTAGTTATTGATCGGAAACAGTTTTTACCTACAAGGTCAATGAGACCGTGACCTTTGACCTCTTGACACCAAAATCAATAGGGGTCATCTACTAGCCATGACCAATCACCAAACTAAGTTTGAAGTTCCTAGGCCTAAGTGTTCTTTAGTTATTGATCAGAAACCGTTTTTACCTACAAGGTCAATGTGACCTTTGACCCCAAAAACAATAGGGGTCATGTACTGGTCATGACCAATCACCATACCAAGTTTGAGGTTCCTAGGCCTAAGCGTTCTCTAGTTATTGATCGGAAACCGTTTTTACCTACAAGGTCAAGGTGACCTTGACCTTTGACCCTTGACCCCAAAATCAATAGGTGTTATCTACTGGTCATGACCAATCACAGTACCAAGTTTGAAGTTCCTAGGCCTAAGTGTTCTTGGGTTATTGATCGGAAACCGTTTTTACCTACAAGGTCAATCTGACCTTGACCTTTGACCCATTGACCTCAAAATCATTAGGGGTCATCTACTGGTCATGACCAGCCACAATACCAAGTTTTAAGTTCCTAGGCTTAAGTGTTCTTGAGTTATTGATCGGAAACCGTTTTTACCTACAAGGTCAATGTGACCTTGACCTTTGACCCCTTGACCTCAAAATTAATATGGGTCATATACTGGTCATGTCCAGTCACCATGCCAAGTTTGAAGTTCCTAGGCCTAAGCGTTCTTTAGTTATTGATCGGAGACCCTTTTTACCTACAAGGTCAATGTGACCTTGACCTTTGACCCCTTGACCCCAAAATCAATAGGGGTCATCTACTGGCCATGACCAGTCACCATACCAAGTTTGAAGTTCCTAGGCCTAAGAATTCTTTAATTATTGATCGGAAACCGTTTTTACCTACAAGGTCAATGTGACCTTGACCTTTGACCCCAAAATCAATAGGGCTCATGTACTGGTCATGACCAATCACCATACCAAGTTTGAATTTCCTAGGCCTAAGCGTTCTTTAGTTGTTGATCGGAAACCGTTTTTACCAACTAAGTCAATGTGACCTTGACCTTTGACCCCTTGACCCCAAAATCAATAGGGGTCATCTACTGGTCATGACCAATCACCATACCAAGTTTGAAGTGCCTAGGCCTAAGCGTTCTCTAGTTATTGACCGGAAACCGTTTTTACCTACAAGGTCAATGTGACCTTGACCTTTGACCCTTTTGACTCCAAAATCAAAAGGGGTCATCTACTGGTCATGACCAATCACAATACCAAGTTTGCAGTTCCTAGGCCTAAGTGTTCTTGAGTTATTGATCGGAAACCGTTTTTACCTACAAGGTCAATGTGACCTTGACCTTTGACCCCTTGACCCCAAAATCAATAGGAGTCATCTACTGGCCATGACCAGTCACCATACCAAGTTTGAAGTTCCTAGGCCTAAGTGTTCTTTAGTTATTAATCGGAAACCGTTTTTACCTACAAGGTCAATGTGACCTTGACCTTTGACCCAAAAATCAATAGAGGTCATTTACTGGTCATGACCAATCACTATACCAAGTTTGAAGTTCCTAGGCCTTAGCGTTCTCTAGTTATTGATCGGAAACCGTTTTTCCCTACAAGGTCAATGAGACCGTGACCTTTAACCCTTGACCCCAAAATCAATAGGGGTCATCTACTAGCCATGACCAATCACCATACTAAGCTTGAAGTTCCTAGGCCTAAGTGTTCTTTAGTTATTGATCAGAAACCGTTTTTACCTACAAGGTCAATGTGACCTTGACCTTTGACCCCAAAAACAATAGGGGTCATGTACTGGTCATGACCAATCACCATACCAAGTTTGAAGTTCCTAGGCCTAAGCGTTCTCTAGTTATTGATCGGAAACCGTTTTTACCTACAAGGTCAATGTGACCTTGACCTTTGACCCCTTGACCTCAAAATCAATAGGGGTCATCTACTGGTCATGGCCAGTCACCATGCCATGTTTGAAGTTCCTAGGCCTAAGCGTTCTTTAGTTATTGATCGGAAACCGTTTTTACCTACAAGGTCAATTAGACCGTGACCTTTGACCCCTTGACCCCAAAATCAATAGGGGTCATGTACTTGTCATGACCAATCACCATGTCAGGTTTGAAGTTCCTCGGCCTAAGGGTTCTTTAGTCATTACTCGGAAACCATTTGGACTACGGACCGACGGACCGACAAATGCAAAGCAATATACCCCCTCTTCTTTGAAGTGGGGGCATAATAACTTTTTTATTTTAACAGTTTATCGTTTTTATTTTATATATGTGATAGATAGAATATTAAATTTGTGTAGATTCGATACTAAATTTATTGAACTTTTTGAATAAAACAATATAATGCTCGTCAGAGGCTCGCAATAATGTGATTTTACAAGCTGAGTTGAACTATTTGGCAGCTGAGAAGAACTAGAGCTGTCATCGATAGAAACAATACTGATGTATTGTTGATACTTTTCTGTCAATCAATAATCAATACACATCTATAAACAATCAACAATTTTGACTAATTAATTAAATGTCTAGAAATTATGAAAGTTCATCTAAAACATATACAGAAGCAGATGTCCATGTCTAAAACTATGCTGTTGTTACATAATGAAAATATTTCATAGCAATGATGACAAGTAAATGGTCAGGGAAAAAATGCAATGGGCATTAATAAAAAAGACACTGAACTCAGATTTTATAAAAATCATTTAAGCAGGTATGAAATGAATGTCAGACACGTAATTATATGTAATTATCGCTGATATTTGACATCCGATATTGACATATCTCTTTGCTCTCCTTTGCACTGTATTAATAACAGCTCTTAGCAGCTGAGTAGAACATCTAGTCAATCTTAGTACAACCACTGAGCAGTTACTTAGAACCACTTGTGTGGCTGTGTAGAACCATTTTTGTTTGACCAATTGCAAATAATATAGAGGATATTTGTTTGTTTGTGTGTGACATGAAATTTTATTTTATTTTCTCCCTCACTTACGTTCGTCCGAAAATAAAACAATTATTTGCTATACTTGACAAGGGAAAAACAAAGACAGTATCGAGTTAGAAGGCGGTTTGCTACTTTTTATTTCTTAAAGTCGACAATATTTTCTCATAGCAATACATGAATAATAACGTATTTTATCATGTAATAAAGACAATATATATCTCCAAAGACAAATATTCAATCAACATAATTATACAGATACTTGAGCCATTGGACAATTTTGTTACAACATAAAGCAACAATCTCACTTATTTAGACCTTAAATTAACTGAACAAAAGTAATGTTACTTGTACAGTAGCAAACCTCGAATGACTATTTAGCCGCGAAATACGTACGAGAAAAACGAGAACTATTCATACCAAATACTTTTAAATACCACAAAGCAAAAACTAGAAAGTACCGAAAACAATATTTATTATTTTCTCCCTCACTTACGTTCGTCCGAAAATAAAACAATTATTTGCTATAGTTGACAAGGAAAAACAAAGACAGTATCGAGTTAGAAGGCGGTTTGCTACTTTTCGAATGCAAAGATGAGAAAACTACGAGCCTAGACTTTTAGTAACGGAAAGTTCATTCTCAAGACTGTAATGCTAATCTAGCATCTAAATTCGCGTCGCCGTTTGTCGCAGCAGACGCTCCGCCGCTACGCAAACTATGTAAGCCGAAATTCGAACCGTCTTCCCCAATTTTATTTAAAGCCTCTATAAGAATTTCCCGTGCTCTAGTATACGAAGAGGTGAACCGGTATCGCAAAGAACGTATTTATCTTTACTTTTCAGAAAGCGAACTTTTGAAAACAAATATTCGCCCGAAGCCAAAGTGAGATTAGCTGCTTTAATATATTTCAATAACCACGTCACCGGACATAATGCAGTATTGGTTCTAGCTATATTTATCAAAGTACCATGTTTAAACTGATCAGTTTTACTTTTTCTTATTCTAATAGAAACATGATCATCATTAAAGTGTATGTCTGACATTTGAATCAATGAAATTTCACTGTAACGTAAAAATCCTGAAAATCCAAGAATACAAATCAAACACAATCTTAACTTTTTTAAATTCATAACATCATTTACAGAGTACACATCGATAATTCTTTGTAAAATGTCAATGTTAATCGGTTGTTTTTTCTTTGATTGACACGAGAGTTCCTTCCTACAACCATCGTACGTCAGCTTCACAAGTCTGTGGTCACATAGGTTATCAAACAAATGAAACTCGTGTTTCCATTTAATAGCCTAGAAATAAGACTCTAGAACAGCACTACTAACTTTCTTAGAGAATAAATCACTAAAGAAAATACACACTGTAGATACATTGGCTGGTAACGATTCAAGAGAATGACACTTACATCACTCTGTAAAACTTCATAAAATATTGATCATACTTTTTGTTTGTGTTCCTGGATTTTGAGGATCGCACTATGTCCGGTAACTGGTGAACGGCTGCACATAAACAAGGATTACAGACAAAGTCCAATACATCACTCCAAACCCCGTTGCGAGGAAACTGCAACAATAACAATTATTAATATAGACATATGCAAGAACTTAATAATAATGGGTTGATATTACACATTTTCACTGTCTTATATTAAAACAGTCTAATAATAAACAATCAAAGATTGTTCCTCCCTGGTCACTGGATCAGGGGCTTCATAAACAACCTCAACAAAAACAAATACGATAATCAAGGATTATCCTTCCCTGGTCACTGGAGCAGGGGCTTCGAACATTTAATAACGTAAAGTGTATTATACATGTAGTATTTACACTGTAAATTCGTATATCCTTACAAATAATCAAGTCACTGTATAAATAATAAGTCACTATCTTCTTACAATAAAGTCACTATAAAATCACTATCTCCTTACAATAAAATCGCGTGAAAAACAAACAAGTTAATATATAATCACACGATATTAATAGTTCTAAACTCTAATCCCTTATTTTTTAAATCATATTAATAATTTTAAAATCATATTAATAACTCAAGAAAAATGAATTTTTAATGCGAGAACGTTTCCATTAAAAGGCGAAATAGCAAAAACACTATGTTTGCATGATCCTGGAAAGAAAAACTGACTAGGTTTACAATACTCTATGAAATCTGTCACACAGTTTTGAAACTCACTGGTATGTATATTGACAAGTAACGGCCAGAAAATTGCAGACTCCCACTTTGGAACTATCAAAGTTCCCTCTGCCTTACAAACAAACATATGCTGTAAAACTCTAGGAACTAAATTTACTGGAGGAACAACCCAATTATTTTGATTTCCCCAGTTATTAGCAAATGCATCAACCCCAGACGTACCAGGACACCAAAATTTTGAATAAAAAACGTTTACAATACTCTATGAAATATGTCACAAAGTTTTGAAACTCACTGGTATGTATATTGACAAGTAACGGCCAGAAAATTGCAGACTCCCACTTCGGAACTATCAAAGTTCCCTCTGCCTTACAAACAAACATATGCTGTAAAACTCTAGGAACTAAATTTACTGGAGGAACAACCCAATTATTTTGATTTCCCCAGTTATAAGCAAATGCATCAACCCCAGACGTACCAGGACACTAGAATTTTGAATAAAAAACGTTCAATTTATTGTTTACATTGTTTGCGAACCATTCGACTGTGAAGGGACCCCATTTAGCATTAAGAAACTTAAAAATATGTTCCGATACACCCCAGTCGTCCCAATCAAAAATCTTACTCGCGTCGTCTGCTTCAAAATTCAAAATTCTAGGAACCCAGGCGATTTCTAACAGAATACTGCGCTGAACACATAAATCGAAAAATTTTCTAGCAATAGTTTGCAAAGGACCCTTTGTACTACCCTGATTAACTATTCTAATAACGTTTTGGTTATCAGAGTATATTTTCACGAACCTATTATATAACTGATCAGAAAACGTTTCGATTGCAAATTCTAAAGCTTTCATTTCCCTTCAAGTTGAACTCATAATACGATCAGTAGCGTAGCCGGGCATACGCCAGTACGCCGTAGGCGTACTAAACGAAAATGAATTTAAAAAAAATAAAAAAGTCTTAAATGGTGAAAACAGTAGTCCAAATCAGTACCCTAACCCGTGTTAGGCACCGCCGTGAGTTTTGACGGAGAAAAAAGGATTTGCTGACAAAAAATATTTTGTTATTAAGCGATTTAAATAGTGTATCGGTATTTTTTGTTGCAAGTGTAGAACAGCTAACTAGTACCTAGGTAGATCTAGTACTATTTTAGGTAAGACAGTGTCATGCGTATTGACTTGTTTGTATCTTATCGTAGAATCCTATTATAATCCGAATGTTGTTTACATAAGAAGTTATACTAGCGGGAAAAATCAAATGGCGTCCCAACGTAAAACGTCCGAAGAACATGAGCCTCCTTATGTTGATATTTTCAACTGCACCATTTAAACGATGAGTTGAAAGTCACTTTATTAAAAGTCAGATAGGCCTGATGTCCATAAATATGCATTTAAATCGAGGTAAGTTTATGCAGAGAAAGAAATTTAAAGTAGGTAAAATAATGCAATTTATCATTAAATCATATTCAAATGTATTTTTTTTTCTTTTAAATTACATCAAATATTATTCTATTTTATTTTTAACTAGATCTATAATAAAACTGAAATATAAAGTCATTTTTAAACGTTGTCTAGAGCGTACGGACGAAGCTACCTTTACCAGGGAAGTGAGAAAGTTGGTTACATTGTAGACAGATGGACCGTCCACAAGCTCCTGATACACTTCTAGGAACATTGCCACTGGCTAATGAGCAGTACTATCCCAATGTCCGTCCTTGTTTGTTAGTACTGCTCACTATGCCAGTGTCTACGGCTACAGCTGAACGATCGTTCAGCACCATGAAGAGATCTACCATGACTACAGAGCGGCTGTCTGGGCTTGGCCTAATGAATATTTACAGAGACATGAAAAATTATTCTGAGTACATAGTTGACAAATTTGCTGCAAGAAAACAACACCGCCTTGAATTTGTCTTCAGAGAATAACCATATCTGCATAGATATCACATACCCGTGCCGATTTTGCGACTCCGTAAAATGGTATTGCACTGGCATAATTATATTTTGACAAGACATCATTTGCGTTACATATACATAACGCTAAGACGCGCTAAATGTAAGTGTTATTCTATAGGCGCTTCAATGAAAAATGTTTCTCTATCACTTCAAACGGTCTTTGTTTTTGCTGTGTGATAAATAGAATATTAAATGCGTGTAAGTTTATTGCTTAATTTATTGAACGTGTTGAATAAAATATTATTATGCTAGCCAGAGGCTCACATAATATCATTTTATTCAACTCGTTAAATAAATTCAGTATTAAACTTACACTCTTTCAATATCCTTTATTTATTACATGTACATAAGAAAGGAATTAAATATGTTGTCAAATGTCTCCAGATTGCGTTATTTTGCATCTATAAATCCAAATTTTCTCGGGGGAAGTCCCCCGAACCCCCTTCCATTTACAAAGGGGGGGTGATACCCCCTCCCTTAACCCGCCAGAGGCTCACATAATCATGATTTTATTCAACTAATTAAATAAATTTAGTATTAAACTTACACTCTTTCAATATCCTCTATTTATTAGATAAGAAGGGAATTAAATATGTTGTCAAATGTCTCCAGATTGCGTTATTTTGCATCTATAAATTCAAATTTTCTCGGGGGAAGACCCCCGAACCCCCTGCCATTTACAAAGTGTGGGGGACGCCCCCTCCCTTAACCCACCCCCAAGGCGTATAATTACTTTTGGCCGCGCTACGCCACTGACGATCATCCACTTTAAACATATAATGAGCAACTTGATTGGCGGAACCTAGTAAAATACCTGCTCCTGCAAAATCGCTAGCGTCTACAAAAGGAATACGCTCTGGAATCCTGTAAAAAGGCATTACTGATCTAAATGTTAAATTTAACAAATTATTGAGCCAAAATTTCAATTCATTAACAGAATCTTGATCAAGATATATACGACTATCCCACGTTAATCTGTTTACAATTGGTACATGTAGATGTCTGGTCATGATATTACAAATATAACCAAAACTAAAGGACATTGAAATAATATTTCCTACTACTTTTGCTAAAAAACGTGCAGTAATAATAGTGTCAGATTTGACGCAATTAATCATTAACTGTTTCAATTAATCAATTTTCCTAGAGGGTATCTCAACGGTACCTTTATACATGTTCCAAATAAACCCTAGCCATTCTATAATCAAAGTAGGTGACCAAATACTTTTCTCCTCATTTACAAGAAGACCTGCCTTGTGTAAATCCGAACAAACCCGCTCGCTAACCCACTGACAGACTTCTGGAGAATCAGCACCCCACCCGTCGTCTAAAGAGACTATGATTTTTATCCCTAGGGTTCTCCAATACTTAACAAGCGGCCTTAATAATTTAGTAAAAATATAAGGCCCCGAACTTAAACCAAATGGTAGAACAGTGTAGACATAATATTTGCGACAACCGTTATCTTCCCACGAAAAACCTAAGAATTTGTGAAAGTATTCATTAATACTAACGTGATGATAACCCGAGCGTAAATCAAATTCGAACATGAGATTGCCATTTTTACAAAAATGTAATGCTTCTTTGCAACCCTCGAATTTAACTTTAAAATCATGTACGAATAAATTTACATGCCTGAGATCTAAAATTAATCTTTCTTTGCCGGTTGAGTTAAAAGACACGGTTAACGGATTTACACAGTATGGCGCATAGTGCGTTTCTTTAATGCATTTCTTAACCAAAAGTTCTCAGATAGCTTTATTCACGAATTTAGAGTGTTTAAAAGCTGACGCGTTATTTTTAAGAAAAACGGGAGAAGGCTCTGTATCAAAAGGTATCTTATAGCCATTTTTTATAATATCTTCAATAAAACAATTAACTTTTATCTCATTAACCCAGAAATCTACCTTATTTCTAAGACTAACATGTGGATGTAACACGTTTTGTTCACGAGAGTTATCAACATGTTTTGTACAAAAATACTCAACTGTATTACTTATCCGGCTCACTTCCGGCTGTACTTGATGACCTTGGGTGACCGTCGTAGCCTGAGAACCGGGGAGGAACTATACTCCTCTGGACGTAAGGGCAGGCTTTGGCGTAATGTCCTCCGAGGTGTCAGATGAAACAAGACCCGAGCGGGAATCGCTGTTGCTTGCTCGAACCTCCGACATAACCCCTTGGCATAACTGTCGCATTTCCTGGTGTAAACCAACGAAAGGACTGCTGTTTATAAGTAGGCGGTTGAAAAGGCTGCTCAGATGAGAACTGTCGCTGCTGTCTCGACCCTGACTGGGCGTAAGGAGAATACCTACGCGCCTGGGTAGCACGTGTGATGGCCCCGCGCAGTTAGTAGCATCATCATCGTTATCGGCCAGTGACTGGCATCATACTCTTTAACAGTAAGCCAACCATGTCTGTCGGCTATCTTTAGCAACTTATTACGATGCTGAATGTCTTTAATGTCTGTTTGACAGTTCTTGAATAGAATCAAAGCTACGTAGATTGCAGAAATTGTCAATTTTTTGCAAAGTGTCTATTCTATCAACGTTAAAATCAAACTGAATTTGCAAACCTTCACTTTTGAACTTGAATTTATCGGCCGGCGATTTCTTTGCTGGTGTCCCAATTCTAGCTTCAATTTGGTCCAAAATGATATCACGCTGTCTGTCTAAAGCCCTCTCTAAAGTTGTATTAAACAATGAAATTTGCTCCGAATTGGACAAATCAATACTTCTGCCTGGCCTCGTGGGCGATTTTTCAATGTCATCCATTATTAATTAACTGAACAAAAGTAATGTTACTTGTACAGTAGCAAACCTCGAATGACTATTTAGCCGCGAAATACGCACGAGTAAAACGAGAACTATTCATACCAAATACTTTTAAATACCACAAAGCAAAAACTAGAAAGTACCGAAAACAATATTTATTATTGTATTATTGAGTGGGCTTTAAAAACTGTATTCTCACAAGTGGCGTAGCCATGAGTGAGATAACTGTTTTTAAAGTTCATGAGATGAAATAAAATTGCATCTTACACAACAAACAAATTTTCTTTTTATTTTATGCTTAAAAACAAGTTAAAACGAAATCTCCTTAATATTAACGTTAATATTAAAATCTGTGTTCCCCAATGAGAGCCTCATTTAGTCGAATTTCTCATTAAATACAAGAAGTCTTGGGCTAAAAAAAAGTTCGACAATCAACATTAAATGGCGGTGATATTATTCATTTTATTAATAAAATATGAATGATTGCTTGTTTTAATAATAAAAACAAACAATTCTAGTAGGAGAAAAAGTCCAACCATCCATCCATATTTCTGTTACTTACTGCAAATTTATATTAGACCTGGCTCTGTTAAACGTAAGCGCTTCACGGGAGGAAAATAATTGTGTTTGATTCAGAGGGATATCATTTGGATTCGTTAATCATAAACCTTTTTAAAAGAAAGAAAACTTATTTGAGGATTGTAACAGACAATAAATAAGTGTTGACAGAGGTGTAAACATTCAAAAAGCGGCTAGGAAATTGGAAAACTTTGCATTGCGGAAAGGCTGCATTACGAACGCTGGATTGTTTACTTATTCTTCGGGCTGATGGCTGTCATTGCTTATTAAGTTTTCATAAAGCATACGGCAGTTATTGCTCGTAAGATACTTCAATATGCCCAAATGTCATCAAGAGCGGTTTTGCAAGTGGAAGGAATGTATTTTTCAGACTGTAAAAATGAAACCAAAAAATTTAGACACGAAATTTGGTGATTGGAATTTGAATGAATAGAAGTAAGTTTTCTTCTTTTTATTACTTTTGACATTTAAGTTATTAATCAATTTCAGCTTTGCTTAATCTTTAAACAGCCTGACATTTTCAGAATTTTTACCTTTGAGTGGCATCAAAATCAGGCTCTGACGGTGACATCTGACCGTGAGATTCTTTGCCCTGTTGGTGAATTGAATGATGTTGACCTCTATGTGTCAACCTCTCTGGAAATAGTTTATCTAAATCAGTACGTATAGTCTGAAAAGAGTCTTTATATGATTTTTCGGTTACACTTGTCGCCCCATACCCACGAATGTCAGTGCTTTTTCTTCGTGATTTATCCTGAACACCAAATCGTAGATCGCGTGCTTGCCTAATAAATTATTAGATAAAGAAGCAGATATTGAGTTTTTGCACTAAGGTGACGCTATGATCGTAACTCATGGCAAGAGCAAAATAAAAGTAATTGACAGCAGCGTATGACATCATGCATGCTGTGGTTACTATAGGAGCTAAAGTGTTCACATCTCCGACCAGAACAAACAATAGAACAACTAGGGTAATTAGCACTAGAGAATATATAGGGACTTTGTTTGGTCCACGCTGAAAAAGGAAAAAAAAGGCAAAATGAAAATTAAGTTGCAATCGGAATTTTTCGGCCCTCGAACGCAATAACAATAATAATTTTACTTTGGATGTCAATAATATACATTCATTTTATATTTTCAAAGATTACTCTCTCTGTTCCTGTTTACATCTGAAACCATCAGGTAGAACTACTTTCAATCCGCACTAACTATGGATAATTATGAATAATAGCCGAGGACGATCCGATTAATGAAGAGGTTATTAAAAGCTGCATTAAAAATAAATATGTAATAATATTTTGCCGTCGACCTAAAAGTCAAGCATTCTACAGTTTCATAAACCTTGTTAACAGTATTGTTGTAAATCTCATTAATTATTGTTAAAAAATAATGATTTTAAACGGAAAACCCCACAGTAACACTACAGTTTGTATACTAATTTTAACTTGTTTATGAAGACTGTAATCAGCTCGTGCATGCGCTATGACACAGTGTTATAGTTGCTATCTGGAACACAGCATATATGATATTTTCTTGTGCAACACCCTTTAACCGTCTTAGCTTCATGGTGCATTAGACCTGGTGTTCAGAAAAAAGTAATCATCTCATTAAAAAAATGTATGAAAACATTCGTTACAATGCAAAAATATACAGTTATATTAGGACTGTATTTTTAGCCATGTTTGTTGATTTAATATTGATGTATGGATGATCTGAAGGCAGCGTAACTTTTTCTTGCAAACAGAATTGTACTTCCGATTTCGTCACAACGATGTTGAAGTTTTTAATGCTTATAAAACTCATTTTGGTTTCCTGGACCCCAAGATAAGATCGATATGAAACCCAATTTAACAATGACATGTCGCTATTTCTGTTGATATGAAATTTATGTAATGCGGCTTTATCTTTGGATAATAAACCCATTTTTTTACAGAATAACCCCCCTTGTTTATATTAATCAGAACTGATAGATAAAAAAAGATATGCAAAAAGACATTGTACTTAAAGTTGATAACAACATGCCCATTAAAGGCACATGATGCTTGTAACATTAAGAAAGTAGCAATAAATGTGAAATAATTTGTTGTAAAAATTAGCGAAATGTAAACAAAGTAGTATTTTGACTTTCATACAAAATACTTATTCACTATAATAATATAAAGTTAAAGCAAAAAGCAACAGATGAAAGTACTAGTTCAATTAATTGTCTAATGAGTAACTTTTTTGTCTATTATAAAAGTACCCCAAAATTAAAAGCTTTTGAGAAATAAAAATCAAAGTACTTCTGGGGTATAATGGGCCTTTCACTGATTAATCCTAAAAGCTGATAATGGCTATCATTCTTGTGTTCACAGGATCTTTAACTCAATCATAATAATTTCACAAAGAACAAATTAAATGTAACAAAGTTTCTGCACTACTTACGCCATGTCCAAGTACTCTGATAATTGGAATAACATTTTCATTAGCTATGGTTTGAAGTATTTTCGGTAGGCGATACAAACTTCCCATACAGGCTGATACAGATGATATATACAAGCCAGCCAGCCACAATACACCAACAATAGATATCTGAAAAATAACAATAATCCCAACATCATACAAAAGCACGCCAGCAAGCAACAGTACACCAACAATGGAGATCTGGAAAAAAACAATAAAACAAGGCATATTTTACATTTTAAATGTTAGTACTGGCAAAAAATTAAGGCAACAATGAGAGTCAAATTGTTAGTTAATAGTAATTATGTCTGTATATTTATAACAAATTGTCATTTGTCTTTTATTATCTAAGTTTCTGATTTTCTGACCTCTGAGCTAATGCTTAATTTGAAATATCTCAGGTTTTTTACTTAAGATAAAATGAAACATGATTAAGATAACTCAGCGCGAAATTTTAAATCTTACATCCTTTAAGATGAAATGCATATTGACATTTTCGAACAAAGCGAGCAGAATAATATAAATATATTAAATTCTTATTTAACTAATACTTAAACTAAAAATAAAAACAAAACAAATCTTGGGGGTTTGCTTGGAAACTATAAGGGGGAGTCTGGTGAACAGCCACCTCCCCCTAAATCTCGCCGGTGCATCGTTGTAAATTGACCCCCCATAGAATAATGCCCCCGTCATGTCATTATTTTATATAAAATAGTGACCCCCTTATATATAAAATTATGACCCTATATTTTATCTATAAAATATTGACCCCCGACCTAACATAATATGTGAAGTTAACGTCATATTACAATTGCGTATACGTGTTGTTGCTGTTGTTGCTGCTTCTGGGGCTGCTGCTGCTGGTATTGCCACGGTAACAGCTGACAAAATAAATGTAAAATTTAGAGGTCACGCTAAGAATAAGCGACATCTAATGAAAATGAAATTTAAAGTATTAAATGCTTAATGCAAATTCTCATATCTAAAAGAGTGTTCATTTTCGTGAAAGAATGAGCTCAAAGCACAGAGCAAAGCAATCTTTTTTTTCTTTTGTTTTTTTTGGTCTTCATTCAGGCAAATAAGCTATATATAGGCCATCATCTTTTTATAGGTAAATAGGTATTTTGACTGAAAGAAATCAGTTCTTTATCACTTAATTTTAGACTAACTGTGCATATTAAGCAAACATTAATCACCTGAATTTTCAACTAGCTGCACTCCAACTCAATTATATATGCTTAGTGGGTAATGGCGCAGTGATAAAGCGTTCATTTCATAAATGTTCGGACCCCGGAAAAGTCGTTTCAATCACATATTTAGTTGTTTTGCTTCATTACATTTCAATTTAATGAATGTTATATTTCATTAACATAGAGTTACTTGAGAACATAAAGTTTTACACTGATTTGTATTCAGCATGATTCAAGGCCGCTTGAATGACTAATCATTGCTAATTAAAAGAAATACCTTATGTGTAGCACAAATGTGCAAAAATGGTTAGTTTGTCGTTTTGTTATTTAAGAAATATTCTAACACGACCTGCATTTTTCCTATTGAACAGAGAAGGATATTATGCAATAGAATCACGATTGACGTTCTTTATTTAGACATGTGACGTAACCATTGTGACTTGAAAAAAAGTACGGAAACAAATTAGGCCCAATTTAGCTTTTTATCACGTACGGCAGCATTTATTTGTTGATATCGTATTAGAATCGAAATAATATATCCAAATCTGTGATTATATATCGCTTTTTAAAATGACTATTTGCCGTTCAGTTGCGTATGGTGGCCGATAAACGTGTTGTCGCTTCGCGGCACCGCCATTTTAACTTGTTCATTCTCGACTTTTCGCTTGACGGGGTCGTGGGACGAAAAGACGCAAACAGTGGGACATGGCGCGAAGTTTTTTTTATTAAACATCGCCCGGCACCTCCGCTAATAAGCGTGTTTCCACTCCGCGACCCGCCGTTATATTTCTTAAGTTTGCTACACGACCCCGCAGGGCGATGTTTTACTTATAAAACGTCTCTCGCACCCTCGCTAATTAGCATTTTTTTTTGCTTGGCGCCCCCGCCAATTTATTTTGTTAATTCTCGACTTTTTGCTTGTGGGGGCGCGAGACGAAAACATGCTAATAAGTGGAGAGCGGGTCGAAGTTTTATTGATAACATGCTAATTAGCGGGAAAATGGGGCGAAGTTTTATTTATTAAACTTTGCCTCACGCTCCCGCTAATGAGTGTGTTTTTGTTCCGCGACCCCGCCGTTTTATTTCCTAAATCTCGTCCGGGCCTTCGTGGGTCGAAGTTTGTGCTTATTTAACTTCGCCCCGCGCCCCCGCTATTTAGTTCTGCCAACTTGTTTATTCTTGACAACAACGCCTGCTTTAGTCGTTTGTAGTATTCCATAATCATCAATCGTTCTCCTCTAACCTTAAAAGAATCCCGAACTTTAAAACAACTTAACGTCCGTCATAAATAATGACATTTCGCCTTACAAGACAGTCATGTCACTTAGATTTCTATGTAAAGGGCTCTCGAATGTTGTTTTCACAATTAATGCCCTAAGGAAATAAGCCTTTTTACTCCAGATACTTCAATGTGTCATTCATTGTTGCACAAAATATCTCAGTCGCACAAAATGAAGGAAAGTTTTCCCTGTTTATAAATACTATCAGAGCAATATATTGTCTTTATTTTTCGATAATTATAATGTCGGTTTGGCAAAAAACCTTAATACACTTTTCTTTGAATTGCGGTTACATAACGCATCTTTTTAAAAAAAAAATGGAGCTATACCGACTTCGGTTAATGTTGTTATTTATACCTGCTTCCTCATTAAGAGGGCATATTATCATTATATGAAAATCATGTGAGCAGTGTCATCTAAGCATTCTGAAACTGGAAACGGTGATCTGGTCTGAAATAAAAGAAAAAGTGGCTAAAAGTCTCTTTTATAAAAAGATGTAACTGACGGCAAAATATTTCATTTTTTTATTGTTAAAACGCGATTGAGGCGTTAAATGACAGCTATGGAAATGATGTCAACAATCCTCTATATTTTTATGACTAATAAGATACTCATATATACCCCTAAAATTGGGGCGAAGTGATGAGATGGATAGCATAATTGTTTTCTAAAATTCGAGCATATAAATCGTAAGTTAAAAACAAGAGTTGTCACAGGAGACAGCGGAGCTCAACTAATTAAATACTGGACGCAGAAAAAATCAATTATGATAAAATTATCTCTCTGTATCAGTATCAAGAGATAGCAGTCGAATATTTTATAATTTTGCACAACGTAATATGCATATGACCTTGTCAATAAATGTTAAACAGAAATTTCTATACTTTAATGGAAAAGACAGCAATTTGAAATCTGAAGTCAATCCCATCAAAAACAAAAATGAATAGACCAAAAAGAATTTGAAGTTTATAAAGTAAAATAAGTTCACTTGAAAAAAGATGCTAGAGTTGAACATTGTCATTCAGGATGTGAGTAATGACAAAGAACAATTAATTGTCTTAATTCTAGAATAGATACAATTTATCAATTTACAAAAATGAAATGGAGATAATTCTTGGAATACTGGAGCTTGCGTTTTATAAATCTTATCCATATGACAAGAAGTTATAGTAAAAATTAACATTTGTTAATTCAATTTCAAAGTTCAAGGAAGAATTATTCTGGAAAAAGTCACACTAGAGTTATGAACCTTGTCACGCAACATGTTGGTAATGATAAGAAATATATATTTGAAGTTTGAAGTTAATACCTTAAAAAATGAAGAAGTTATAATATTTCTTAAAGAAAATTTTAAGTTCAAGGGGTGATAAATCTGAAAATAAGATGTGGTTGATGATAAGGAATGTGAATTTGAGTTTGAAGTAGATACCTTTAAAACTAAAGAATTTATAGTAAAAAATAACATTTTTCTAGTAAAAAATCTAAGTTCATGGGGGAGATTGTTCTTGAAATATTGGTGCTAGAGTTAATGAACCTTGTTGCATAACATGTGGTTAATGATAAGGAACATATATTTGAAGTATGAAGTTGATTCCTTAATTAATAGAGGAGTAACAATAAAAAATAATAATTTTTAAGGAAATTTCTAAGTTCAAGGAAAGGTAAATCTGAAAATATTGGTGCTAGAGTTATGAACCTTGTCACATAAGATGCGCTTAGTGGTAAAGAACATGTATTTGAAGTATGAAGTTGATCCCTTAAGAAAAAAAGAAGAAACAGTAAAACATAAAAAGATAAATCTGAAAATATTGATACTGGAGTTATGAACATCATCACATAAGATGTGGTTGATGATAAGGAACATATTTTTGAAATTTTAAGTTGATACCTTAAGAAATGAAAACGTTAAAGTGAATATATTTTTACTGCACCAAAACTTTAATCTTAAATCTGGACGCGGATGCCAACGTCGGGGCTAATAGAACAGCTCTCCATTCGAGCTAATAAGAACAAACAGGGAATGCAGTCGAATGACGTATCTCTAGCCGTTATCATTTATAGAAAATGCAGACTGAGGCTAGGCTTTGATTAAAGTAGCTATCCCAAAGAGTTTAAAACAATTCCGTCAGATTCGGTCGAATCGTTGCACGGTCGCACGGGCACACGCACGAACATGGAACATTACCATATTCTCAGCTTAGATAATTATATTTACAGTGCTTCTTTGAAAGGGTCCTGTAAGGGCGTAATTCTATAGGGGGTCACTATTCTATGCAATGGTCATTTTTCTATTTGTAGGGGAGTCATAATATTATGACTCCCCAGTCATAATATAATGACCGGGGTCATTGTTTTATATAAAATATTAACCGGGGGTCATTATCTTATAGGGGTGAGTTTACAACGCTACACCGGCTGTGGCTATGCTTATACAAGTTTAAATATATGTCTTTAAATAGTGTACTGTAATGAAAGATATTTTTACCTGTGAAATTCCAAAAACTGTTCCTATTTATATTCAAAATGGGTTTCTTGCTTAAGTCACTCATTCGGGCCACCATGGAGATAGGCAAATATTTCCTCTTGACGTTTAAAAATTGGATTATTTGTTCTAACGCGTTGCTTTTCTGTAAAACAGTATTTTTTACATGAAAAACATCCGCAGGAATTTTCTGAGCTATCAATTATTTTCCAAAGAATATACTTAAACTTTATTTCCTAAGTCTACAAATGTAAAATTGTTGAAAATTGGTAAACGGATTACAATCTAGTTCTGAACACCTTGTCAAAGGACTGATCGTTTGTAAGACAGACAAATTCATTAGACTAGTGTGGTACTTTTCAGTAGAGCAATAATGATACAGCGAAATCATCGTTAGAAAAAGGTAAAACCTATTTTATCATATTACTCGTGGAATTTACTAGATGCAATATAAACTGTTTCTTTTATTTCTCTAAAATGTATGTTTGTTACTTTGTTAAAATATCTAAATATTATCCCTTTTTTGCAAACAGTCTTATCTAAAGTCACTTAACTACACATGTATATTTTACCAATTTGTCTATTGTCAAAAGTAGCAGTATTAAACTGTTCTTCAAAGTTGTCTGCTGATTTAAATCATTACGATATGTGTAGCTACATTTGGAATTTTAAACTTTTCTTTCTCATGCTTTAATGCGCCTAGGATTGATTCATCAGATGTAAACATTATTTTGATATTAAATATATCTATCATTGTTTTCCACTAAAATTATATTTAATATGCTTTGACCTTATATATCAACCAATGTCTTCTCTATTTTATCTTTCACGTAATTCAATTGGCTATTTTTAGAAATGTTTCTTTAAATAGTGTATCGTGTGATATATTTAGCTATAAAATTCACAGAGCTGTATCTATTTATAGTGAAAATAGTTTTCTAACTTACGAGTTGTTAAAAGTCACTACGAAGAGAAAGGTAGAAGAGGGTCAGGATATAATTTTAATAAGAAAGGTAAAATCTATTTTAAAACTATTGTGTAACCTTGTTAAACTCACTAGATTATAGTTAATTTAATTTCACTGTAACATAAATACTTATGTATAAAACCGGACAGACATTGAAAGAGGTTAACGTTAAAACATAATGAAATACAAATTGAAAGAGGTTATAGCATAATAAAATACAAATTTATATAGAGATTGGTCAAAGCGTACTTTGTCGAGAAATTTAGTCTGAAATAGTTATTAAATTTATCCATATTATACAAATCACTAAAATCATTTCCTCATGAACAATGTCATTAAAAGATACCCTAGCATAACGTGAATATTTAGACATCACTGTTATATCAGCACAATTATTTATAAACTTTATAACTATCTATATTTGCCTATTTTAACTGTAATAAAACCGGTTTTACCTGCGATAATCCTGGTTGTGCTATTTATTCTATTTAAAAATACTTTAAAAAACGTGCAACAATAATTAAACAATATTAAACTATAAACGTGGATTTATACTGATACGTTTGATTGGTTACTTTTGCACATTATTTAAGTGATATTTATCAACATTTGTATTACTTTTGCTACTGAACTTAAAATAATCCACACAAATTTTTATACAAAAATAAAGAAACAAATAATGCTATTTGTATAGAATAATAATGGGTTCTGCCACATGATTTAATTAATGATAAACTAATTTCCCTTATTCAGAAAACCTTTGCACGGGAAAAGGTTACATTTCTTGCATGTAACTCTCAAAAAGCCCTTTTTACAAACTGTATTGTTAAACAATATACTATGTGGACCTGTGACGAAGTTTGTAGAGCACTCTCTTTTCTTTTAGACAATATTTATGTCAGGTTTGGTAATACCCTATTCAAGCAAATCATAGGAATTCCTATGGGTACTAATTGTGCACCCCTGGTCGCCGATTTGTTTTTGTATTGCTATAAAAGAGATTTTATGTTAAGTCTCTCTGAAAATACACAACAAGATGTTATATCAGCATTTAATAACACTTCCAGATATCTTGATGACATTTTTAATTTAGATAATTCTTTTTTTGATCAAATGGTGTCTAATATTTATCCTACTGAGCTACAACTTAATAAAACGAATTCTTGAAATTTAACTACATCATTTTTGGATCTTCATATCACTATCAAAAACAATTCGATTCACACGAAAATTTATGATAAAAGAGATGACTTTGATTTTAGTATAGTAAATTATCCTCATTTGGATGGAGACGTACCGCACGCAACATCTTACGGGGTTTATATATCTCAGTTAATTAGATTTGCTAGAGTTTGTAGCAACATAAAGGATTTAACGAGCGAAATATTTTCATTACCGGTAAGCTTCTAAAACAGGGCAACCGCTATTATAAATTACGTAAATATTTTACAAAATTTTACAATCGTAACTTTGATTTAATTTCAAAATTCAATAGTGATCTAAAAACACTTCTGCGACAAGGGATTAGCCAGCCTGATTTTTACGGTGATGTTGTTTACAAACTTCGTAAGATCTTGGGTCATTGTAATTTTTCTGTTGTGTTTACTAAAATTATAAAATGTTTTATTAAAAGGGGTTATGACCCTACTATTTTAAGACATACCGCATGCTTAGTGTTCAACCCATTTACAGTTGGACACTACGCTTTCCTCTTTTGATTACATCTGACGGGCCAAGTGGGAGACTATATGATGGACAGTTCTTAAAGCCCTTTGCGGACTGAATTGCCTTAATGTTTGTCTTCTGTCTTGCTTTCGTCGGGCCCTTGTAGGTGATTTTCTTGTTGCTCTGTCTTCCTTTAAGACATCGAGGACTTTTGTTATGGTCATTGGGTATACTTTCATATGTTTCTACATGATCATTTTGGTGTTTTACTTATTTAACTTTTTTGTAACCATAACAACTGTTAGAATTTCACTTGGCGGGGATTCATTTTATTTACACTGTCTCGTTTATAGGAACATGGTGGGCTAAGAGCGAGGTTTGGATGCACCATTAACCGGTTTTAACTCCCCAGTAGTCATTATTATGCTGCTGACCGTTCCAAGGCGGCGCCCCTCTGTGTTCCTCAGATGTATGTCTATGTTGTTTTATACTGTTTTGGTGACACTTTTGCTCGTGTCTCTTTTTGTTGCTCGTCTACGGTAAGTATCTTCCCTTCTAGTTTTTATTTATTTTATTCCCCCCCCCTTCCCCGTGTCTCATGTCCCCTTCCCCTGTGCCTTTTGACGTTATATTAAATACCTTATATTAAATCATTTATTTGTTTTGTTTTATTTCCTTATAAGTTACTAATTATGTATTCTGATGTAGTGGTTTGCCTGCCCGTACTCTGCCTTGTGCCCTGTCCTGTTTTTCTTTGGGGTCCTCCTGGGCTCCTTGCCGCTGGCGCTTGTTGCTGGTCAGGTGGGGGTTGCGTTCATTGAGTGCCGCCTTTCCTTGTCGATCTTGTTTATCATATTTCCTTATTGTTCATTTTACAGATGGCAGACAAATATTATAGACTTGTTTGCTTTGTGGTAGATATTTGTGCTGACGTACTAAGGAAATATTTTGTAAAACTTGCCAAAACTGATGCAGGGAGCACTTATACATCAGTCGATGCATATCTGTCTCACAGAAAGCGGGATGTGATGCAATTATTTAATAACAAAAAGCTCAGGAGAGATCAATGTGATTTATTGTATCCTGTTAACGGCACCGCTGATGAAAACCAATGGGACGTATCAATACTTGTAACATTGATATCAGAACTTTTTGTCACACGTCTGCAGCCACTCGTAATCGTCGCTTTGAAAACTGAAATTCGAGGGATTCGGAATGAGTTGCAACATCACCCAAATACTGGCAACATTTCAGATAATGACTTCGATGTTTATTGGGGACGATTGGACGATTCTGTTAGGCTTATAGCAAAAAATGCGCTTGATCCAAATGAGGAAGCATCCTTACTAGGGAAAATAAATCAAGTAAAATGTAATAATCTACCGAATCTCAGTGATTGTTTACGTATTTGGCATGAAGAAACCTCTAAACAGTTGTTAAATATTATGAATGAGGTACAGACAAATGCCGAAGAAACAACTTCTATTCTCAGACAAGTGACCGTCCAGAAACCAGGACCTTCAGGTGAGTTTCAGTAATCATACATCAACTTAAGGTTTATATTGCAATGTTTTTTATTTGTATAAGATCATGTCTTAGTATTAACTCTTATTTTTCGAAAGCAACACTAACATTTGATTTGATAAGGAAAGTGAAATTATTGAAACATTTCAAAGTGATATCAGTCAATTTGTTTGCACAAATCTCAAAATGGTATATCTTTGTTTTGATTATTACTTATTTACGACATTGTTTAGAAACTTAAACTTAATTGATCATACGGTTTATTGAAAATTGGTGCATTAAACTTCAGGGGACAAAAATAAAAGAATCAAAGTTGCTGATGATATTCTGGCACGGCTTCAAGGTAAGTTTGTTATTAAAAAAACCTTTAGAATAGTAATATCTACATTCCTTTACAACGTACAACAGAGACATTTGTATTCTATTCTAATCTGATAAACAAAAACAAACTGATATCTATTCTAATCTAATCTGGTCTGACATAATCTATCACATCCGAATATATATTACAATATATCTTTGATCAAATAAATGTAAGTACAAGGTACATCTTTTGTTGTCTTATTTTCTAATTTTATTTTGTTTTCATGAGGGCATTTTGGGAATACAATTATTTTCTATTATAAGCGGGGTTTGAGTCAACGATGAAAGAATTATCAGACGATTTCAACCCACCAAATGAAATGACAGACATACGAGCTAAACTAAGAGATTGCCATCACGTTGTTGTAACCGGAGGCAACAATAGTCGTTACTTTGAGACCGCTCTTGCAGCAGTAAAGGGGATGGACTATAATTACAAACGAAGCGTAGAAATGCACACGTCGTCTGATTGGCGACACATTGATCCTAAAGATGTAGACTTGGTTTTATGTAGAGATCCATTTGGAGGATTTTCTTATGATGAAAGCAAAGCTAAAGCCATGGATGATATATTTAAAAGCATGATGTATTCAACAAAGAAAAATAATGGCGATAAAGCCTTGGACATTGTCATAGTAACAGACCTTAAGATTTTGGAAGAGTGCAAACTGCATCATGATCATGAAATCTTAGAAGAAGTTGTGAAGGTGTTTACTAAGACAAGTTCAGCACAGCCGGCTGATCTTACGATAGGTATACTATTTGTTATGCAACTGTTCGATAAAATGTAACATACACGTACTTTTAAATAATTCCTGTTAATATTTAAGTGAGAAATTTTTATATAATTGCTCTTTAATTTTCACAATCAAGAACCATTTATCATTTAAGGCTGTGGACGTCAAAATCATTACGTACAACCGTCTTTGGTGTCAGTATCTAAAAATTTAGAAGGTAAGTTGCTTGGTTGTTTTGTATGGAACGGGTCTTATTATTGGTTTGATGTTGTTGGATGGGAGAGAGACTGGCGTAGTTTCATGTGCATGAAAAAGATCTCTAGGTCAAAGGTTAATGTCATATTTAAAGGTCAAATAAACTAGAACTATCGCTGAATGCGATTCATACCAATGTCCTTAACAGAAGACGACTTGGAAAGGTGGTTAAGAGAATAACTTTAGTGGCACAAATACATATACATAAAAGGAAATTATCTCTGGTGAAAAAAAGACTAATTGTACAGGTATTAGTATAAATATATATTGTCAAATCATGTTCGAAACAGTTACAAATAACCTTTCATTTTCCCAATGTACTAGACATTTTCTAAGTCAATTTTTGACCTTCAACTGTGGCCTTGACCTTAAGCTGGCACAAGGGTAAGATGGGTTCTGCACATTGCCCAGTTGGGGTGAACATTTGAGTAAAGTTAGAAGAAAATCCTTCCATTCGTATAGAATTTATAGAGCGGACATAACATATTGTCTAGTATTGATTGTATGTAAATTTAAAGACTTAAAAAGGGGCATAACTATGTCAAAATACAATATAGAGTTATGTAACTTGAACTGCATATCTTATTTGTGACACCTCATACATCTTTTAAGTTTCAAGCAAATACCTGTGCTAGTTTCAGAAATATTCAACTACATGTTGAAATTTAAGAACATTTTCTAAGTCAATATTTGACCTTCAAGTGTGACCTTGACCTTTAGCCAGCACAAAGGTAACATGGATTCTGCACATAACCTTGTTGAGGTGAACATTTGAGTAAAATTTGAAGAAAATTCTTCCATTAGTATAGGATTTATAGAACTACACGACATATTGTCTAATATTTGATTAATGTAAATTTGAAGTCTTAAAAAGGGGCAAAACTTTGTTAAAATGCAATACAGAGTTATGAAACTTGACCTGCATATCTTAATTGTGACACTTCATATATATATTAAGTTTCAAGCAAATACCTTATCTAGTTACAGAAATATTAAAATACAATGTACATGTTAAAATTTAAGAACATTTTTTAAGTCAATTTTTGAACTTCAAGTGTGACCTTGACCTTAAGCCGGCAAAAGGGTAACATGGGTTCTGCACATCCCCTTGTTGAGGTGAACATTTGAGCCAAGATTGAAGAAAATCTTTCAATTAGTGTAGGACTTACAGAGCGGACACGACATACTGTCTAATATTTCATTGTTTGATATCTGACCTTCAATTGTGACCTTGACCTTGAGCTGACAAATAGGCAACATGGGTTCTGCACATTCGCTTGTTGAGGTGAACATTTGAGCCAAGTTTGAAGAAAATCTTTCAATTAGTGTAGGAGTTACAGAGCGGACACATCATACTGTCTAATATTTCATTGTTTGATATTTGATCTTCAATTGTGACCTAAACCTTGGCCTGACACATGGGCAACATGGGTTCTGCACATCTCCTTGTTGAGGTGAACATTTGAACCAAGTTTGAAGAAAATCCTTTAATTGGTATAGGATTTATAGAGCGGACACGAAAATGGAGACGGACGGACCGACTGACGGACGGTGCCGATAAAGCGAATCCATTATAGCCCCCCCCCCCCCATTTTGTGATGGGGTATAACAATGTTGACCTTGAATGAGCAAAAACGTCTGAAAGGTTTAAGAAATTATATTGCACAAATGTTCACATTATTATGCTTAGTATTATGCGCAATATGTACGTCCCGTAGGTCGAAGTCAAAGGTCTGATAATAATATCAAAATGTGTGTATGGACTACCTTATAGATTTTAAGAGATCTTATTTCAAATGTTCAAAGTAATGAAACGTGGTATTGCCAACGTTATCTAGGTTACAGTATGCAAAGTCAAGGTTACTAAAAAAAGATGAAATGTACAGGATTTACAAAGAGGATATAGATCCTGGTCATGAAAAATCAGATTTTGACATTACTTGCAAAACGGATTTGCGCGAATGAAGTATGTCACTGGGTCAAGGTCACACTAAGTCAGAAAGAAAATGTGTGTAAACAGAATTTTTAGACTTGAGCTGTGGAATTACAATTATTACATGCGTTCTCAATCGTGATACTGAAAATTACAAGCATAATTCTGGTCAATGTCTCCTGAGATGATTAAATGTAAAGATTTTTTACTTGGAGTATATCTTTAACATGCAAGAAGGGGTCTTATGTACTTGACATAAATTTGGACTCTAGTCAAATGTCACACTTAGAGGTCACAGGTAATAGCTCTTGTCCAAACTAAAAAGTCAGAAGCAAATGTTCAATGTTGTAGGATATATTGTTGTGCGTAAACTTAAGGTCATTGTAGCCTAGGTCAAATGTGGAAATTTATGTTAAAATGTAAATGTGAGTATTGACCATTTCTTCTACTTGGATTAAGGTATTTCATAAAACTGTTCCTCATGGTGAAACTAACGCATTTTAAAGGTGTATTTTGGAATAATGGTACGCTTGCTATTTTTTATATTTTAAGTGATGACGGAGAATTTTTTGAGCGAATATCAAGTATTCAGCCTTCAAGTGGATGCGAATGTTCTCAAGACAGCTAAAGAGAAGTTCAAGACATGTAAAGCTATAGTCTTAACAGGGCCTAAGAAATGTGGTAAAACTTCTATAGCTGTTGCATTGACATCTGCCTATGAAACGGCACAATGTCTACTCCTCAACAAACCAAACAATATCATCTACATTGACTTTAAAAACATTTGCTTGGTTATCATTGATGAGTTTGCTGGGAAGTATCGTTACGATAAGAATGAAGTGTGCGAATGGTACGAAACGTTTGATCATCTGTACAGAGCAGTTATAGCACGGAATTTGAACGTGGTAATTACCTGTGAAAAGGGTAAACTAGAAAAATGTATCAACGAAATTGGACGGCATGCCATTCTTGACCACGTGGTGGATGTACCTTTACAAACAGCTGTCGTAAAATTAGAGGTTACTGAACGTAAGTTGAGCATATCGCGTAGTTTTATATATTGTAACATCGTTGTATTGCTTTCAATACTTCTTTTAATGATTAAGTTACTACATCTGTCACCTGTTATATCATGTCAAGGTGAAGATCGAAAAATATACATATAAGAATAATTGATGCTTATGTCGATTCTGGTGGAAATAAATTGTGTCTGTGATGCATGTCATTGAAGGCATATATTTTGATAATTGTCAGGTTTCTTGTATAGTTTATAGAAATTTAATGTTCTTTAAAGATATACTATGGTGTTTGTATTGAAGATTGTATGCACTTCTCCTTTCCTCTTAAACGTAGGACTAGATTATGGACATGTGTATGGACCGATGGACACTACAGATCATTCTATAGGCACCATATCAAATATCACACAGTCTAAGAACTACACGCCACAATTGTCAGTGGTACCGTCACAATGGCCAATCTTGCTGTCAAGTCATAACACGATTCCGGTTTCAACAGGGAATAATTCACTTAAAGGTACAGCACGAACGGAAGGTTTGTCTAAAATGAATTGTATGTGTTACATACCATTACATTTTGATCAGTGCAAGGTTTCTAGTAATTAATTATTTTTTAAACAATCTTCTCTGGAATATGCAATGACTGACAATGTTGTACATTTCTCTTTTTCTTTTTTAACACAGGACTAAGATATGACCATGTGTCTGGACAGTTACTCAATACAAATCATTCTATAGGCACAATATCAAATACCGCACAGTCTATGAACTACACAACACCACTGTCAGTGATACCGTCACGAGAGCCAATCTTGCTTCCGATTTCTACAGAAAATACGTCGCTTCAAGGTAGAGCACAAAGGGAAGGTTTGTCTCAACCTAATTATCATTTATATTAATTTTAATTAATATTCAAAACAGTAATTATAATAATGAGCTACTAATAATCCTCGCGGAAGGCAGCGGAACAGAAACAGCTGTATAAAGCTTTGGTGCTGTTAGTCTGTCTGTTTATACTTTCATCTGTTCGTTTTACAATCCGTCATTTTTTAATTTCAAACATAACACTACAGCTAATTTAGTTACCAGATCGCTTCATCCCATAATACCTAAAGTATTCCACTTTCTTATTTAATTTAGTCTTTGTTCCAACGGTACCTTTTACTCTTAAAGTAAAAAAAGTATAATTGCCTAATAAGTACATATAAGACAATATGGAGTGATGCATTAAATAAGAAGTGAAGATCTTCACGCCCTTACGTCTTCGCCATTGTTCTTGGTTTTTATATTTATCTTTTTATTTCTGAATTACTAAACTTTAACACGTAGATATAACCCTTTATTAGAAAAATATTGTCCTGCTATGTTCTATTGATTTATTTGTTGTTATTTCTTTTTACATAAATACATACTAGTGATAAATTAGTCAATTTAAAATGCAGTCATAGTCCACAGAGCTAATATTTAAGTTATATCCATCCTAGTCTACTTGAATTCAATCAATAACTTTCAATTCAACATATTTACTTGTCGATTGAAACCATTACTATCATTAAGGAAGGCATTGAATTAACCTTATTTAATATCAAAATATATGTATATGAACATTTTATTTCAGGAATACAAAATCCAATGCAGTTGAAAAGAGTATTCTCTGGATTACAAAGGTACAATATGAAAAAAGTTCTTTGTCAATCCCTGTAAATCCTGTATTTATAGAAACAATGAAATATCCTCTGTTTCATAAAAACAATATTACATTAGTGTTATAACACTTTGATGTGACGTTATTTGGTTTACGAATACTCGAATATTTGTATTTGTGCATCAATCATGACTTGAAATTTCATGAAAGTAAATATTAAAATGTGTATTTTGCGGGGGTTTCGATGGAACATTAAATAATGAATTTGAATTAAGCTTAATGCAAAGCATTTACTGAAGGCAAAGATTAAATAAAACGATTTTTCTTATCTATTTATTTTTACCATTTCTTATGTGCTTATAAAATAATCAGTTTTAATTATTATTTAGTGCAGTTGTATTAATAAATCATTAAAATATTTTTCGTTTATATCACTTTCATCTAAAGCGTAAAGCTGCAATATTTAATATCAAAACACACTTTGTGAAAACATGTTTTTAATAACAAAAAAATATCACTGGTTAATATTTGATCATTTTACTTTACACATTTGATTTTTGTTTTCAATTCCCCGGAAAAATAATATATCGCTTTAAAAATCTATGAATATATGTCCTATTTCAGTGAGTTACCGACCGAGACAATTGATTTGAGTGTAAAGAGATCGAGGTCAATGTCGTCAGATGTATGGTCAGTCGAAGAGAAAAGTGAAATTAACATCAAGATCAATGGTGATAGTGACGATTGTTGGATTTATGGAAGTTGTATACTACCTTCAGGAGAAATTCTGCTTACAGATTACTATAATAAAAAGTTGAAGAAACTTGATAACATGTATAATGTAATTAGTGTGTGTGTGATCTTCCTGCTATACCACATGATGTTTGCTATGTCGGTGATAATGTAGCTGTTGTATCACTGTTGGGGAAGAAACTTCAGTTTGTTGATACTACACATAGTATGAAACTGATAAGATCCATTGATACAGATCATGAGTGTTATGGTCTGGCTTGTCATGGTGATCAGATGTATGTTAGCGACATGTTTGGTTCTGTATATAGTTATAGTACAGATGGCATAAAGCATCAGATGATTTATTTATATAGAAATTGGTATTACTCTTTTGACAAAACAAGTATTACTGTGAGTAATGATGGAAGTAAGTTATACCTTCTATGTAAAAATGAGCTTGTTACCATTGACAACAATGGAAACCATTTGTTTACATTAAGCAATCTAGACATACATGTCTCAGGCGGAGTTTGTGTAGATGATCAAGGTTATGTTTATGTAAATAGTAGGAATGGGGATATTTTACAAATAAGTGAAGATGGTACAACTATACTTCAAATGATAAAAAACGTATCTAGTAGTATAAATCCATATTCAATAATATTTGACAGGGAAAATACAGCTCTGATAGCAGCAGGGCATTCAGACACAATTAGTGTCCTTAAACTGAGGAAACAATGGGAAACTCAAACAAGATGAATAAATACGATACTGTGATCATATAATGGACAATTAAATAAAGCAAAGATTTCTTAATAAAATATATAGTACACTTTATTTTTACTGGCACACAGTCACTAGATGGCGGAACAAAAATGATATTTTGTTTTCATTTCAAAGTGTAGATAAAGCAAGATATATGTTTATAAACTTTGACTTTGACAATACAACATAAGAATTTGATTATTTACTAGTAATAAGACACCTCCTTTTTCTTCCTGTTTCAAGTCAAAAGTATAAATCTTAATGATTATTTAAGTAAGATTTTGAAAAAAAAAACATACTCAAATTGTATGGATAGTTTTTATGATATTTTATTCAAAAATAATGTTATCAACATGTCAAATAATACAGTATAATACAAGTAAATAAATAAGTACACTAACAACAATATCGTACAATAATAACAATAATGTTTGTGTCATTATATGTAATTATGCAGTATTTTAATCATGAATTTTACATGGTGCCTTAAAGATCCTTTACACATATAGAAAATATTTCCTATATATTCTTTACATATCGCATGTAAATATATTGAATTTTGCTTCACATATTCAATTTCTACATATTTTTATTCACATGTCATTAGTACATATTATTTCATTATACATTGAACATGTTTTTGTTTGTTGATCAAAAAAAAATAAAATCAGCTTACATTCAATAACTTTTCTTTTTTTATTACTGTCCAGTCATATAAGCGTTTGTTTATATGAAGTGATTTATTACTTGATTATGTACATATAAGTAAGTCAAAACAGTTGGTCGCACAAGTTTCCTTTAAAGGAAATCCACTAGGGGCCAACAGTTTCAAAACGTTAAATTTGAAAATCTGAAAAAGATCAATCTGGTCACTTAAATGGGGAAAAATGAATAAAGATAAACTTAAAGTTAAAGGTTTATATGTAGAATGTTTGTCAGCCCGAAAAGAGTAATACGCATTTTAAGGTCATTTTTCAAAAAAACAGGAGTGAGCTAATAATGTCAAATTTTAAACATAAGCTATTAGTTTAGACGTACATGAAATGATATAAAAATCTTATCAGATATATCCAGTTCTGTCATGTCAAAAAACCACAGTAGTAATAGCTGGCGATGATAATATTCTGATCAGAACAGGTAAAATGGAAACATTTAAAGTCAGCCAATACAGCAAATTTAACAATATTGCAAACTCAATTGATTAAGCCTGTTAATAAATAGCAGAAGTAAATGCATTCTAATTTTCTCAGCATTTGATAGTAAAACAAGGCTCTGGAAATGCAGAATAGATTCACAGAAAGCTATAATTCAGTCAGAATTTAAGCAAGACTTAATAGTCCCAAAGACAATAATTTACAAGTTTTAATTAACATCTAAACCAACTCAAGATAATGATCTTGTATACTCTAGTCTAGTATTTATTTTAAGCAGTAAAGAAATATAATTCTGTCAAATATCATGCTAAAATCATTTTTTTTTTTCGGTGATATACAATAATATTTCTACAGTAATTAGATACCATCAGTGGTTTAAAAAGTATAAAAACAAAATATAAATTTGGCCTCAAATTTAAACCAACAGACATGTAGACGCATAATCAATGAGTGTTCTGTAATAGTTCCTCTATTCTACAAACAGTTGAGCTAAAACATTTGAAAAAAGAATCTTTCCTTTTCTAACAATGTCACTAACATACAACTATAATAACTTAAAGTAAATATCACAACTTGAACATTAACTTTACCACATCACAACATATCAACTGTACACACAAGAAATATACACTTTATATATATATTGCACTATCTCCTGCAAAACTACAAAATTTTGGCTTCAAACACAACAACTTAAATAAAATAACATAGATACAATATCAAAGTTAAGTTCGGAGAATTATAACATTACATTTTACCACATTAGATTTTATTTAGATAATTATTAATGATAAATGGGTTGTCAGTAGGACAATGTGCTCCACTAGTGTCAATGCTTGATTAAAACAAGAGACTTGATAAGGTAATTTTTTTCAAGTTCAAAAAGGGTCATCACTCTGTCAAACACTCATGTTATTGGCCATAAACAGTGATCTCCTATTATGCTCTCAAATAAGAGTGTGAAGTTGCAATCCATTCCTTTCATTAGTTTATTCCTTAATATATGTGCTTCATTTAACCAATCTTGTCATATTGTCATATATGATAAGGGCATCATAAGAAACATTTACATATAAAGTTTGAAATAAATTCCTTGAAATATAGTAATGAATATTAAACGGCACAAACACTTTAACCAGAAATCTAATCAAATCAGTGTGATAACTCTAAATCGTTCAGTCAAGCTTAAACTTGTAAAATATAATCTGGAATGTTAGCTTACTATCTAATGTTAGTTTAAATTTATCTCTTTTAACAACATTATTATGAACATATCATTGACAGTCATGAGCACTAACTCTAACAGTTCTTCCAATGGCAATTCTCTCCCTTGACAATTCAAAAGCTTTGGTAAGGAACATTTGAATTCAGTGTCAACATAATTTACCAAGCTTAAGTTTCCAAGAATTTAAAGTTCATCCTTAGACAGGAAAGCTAACTCTCACTGTCATCAGCATAATCATCAAAGTTCTCTCCCTGTACTACTTCTGATTGGTGATAGCGGCCCCTACCTGCAAAATCTTCATTGTCTTCTGTAAGCTGTGCAGCAAGGGTGGTAACTGCTGGAGTTGTGGGAGCAACAATTACTTCCTCTTGGCTCCGTTTACCACTACACAAATACAAATTTACATCACAATAAATAAATTTTTAATTAAAACCAGTGACAATATGCACATCCTAAAGTATATGGTGAGTGAACAGGTGATAGTCAACTCTCTAACAGTCAGCATCTTAATTCCAAACCTGATACTAGAGCCCTGGAATATCAACCCATTACGCCCATAAGTACAATTAACAAAAATATTATACCTTTCTTTTTACTTTTATTTTTAATTTAACTTCACAAAGTAGATTTAAACAGTTTGATAAATATTTTATAAAGTAATGATATCTTACCTTATACATCTTTGTAGACCTGATTTCATCCAATTATAGAAGTTAAATTCAGCTATACCTGTAATTAAAAAACTTATAATGTAATGTAATGCTTAAAAATATGAAGATTTACCTAGGAAGCAGCTAGGGATAGCTTAAAAACATGAATATTTACCTAGGAGGTAGCCAGGGATAGATTGAAAATATGAAGATTTACCCAGAAAGTAGCCAGGGTAACCTTGAAAACATGAAGATTTACCCAGAAAGTAGCCAGGGTAAGCTTAACAAGAGCTGTCAGTAGGACAGCACGCTCGACTATCCTAAGTGCTTGATAGTAAAAGAGCCTTGATAATGTTAATTTTTTTTAAGTTCACAAAAGGGCTAATTTTTTTTTATAAATTCATGTTATAGGCCTTAGAGAGAGTCTAATTATACAGTATTGGCTTGACTATTCGGAAGGTAATGTCACAAGGGTGTTTTATTGAGTAATAATATACTAATTACCTATGAATACATAAATTTGACAGAAAAGGTACAAAGGCTTGTTATTAAGATGTTTTATCAAGTAAATCACTGCTTTATTATCATGAATGCATAAAATTGTCCCAAAAAAAGGCACAAACCCTTCAGTAGTTATTGAGATAACAACTTACAAGCAAAACTTTACCATAAGTTGAAAAAGGGGAGAAAAATCAGCCTAAATGCAAGATAGAATTATGGATCTTTGTCAGTGACCTACAATTATGACCCTAAATGCATATGTGAAGTTTTAAATAAATATCTTTAATAGTTATTGAGATATGTAAAACTTGCATGTAAACATTAACCAAGAGACTAAGTAGAAAAGGGGAGATGAATCAGCCTTAATGCGAGTAGAGTTATGGAACTTGGTCAGTGACATACAACAATTATGACTCTCCAATTATGACCCTAAGTACATGTGTAAAGTTTCAAGTAAATATCTTTGAAGACCTTTAACCTTTAACCAAAATTTTTAAGTTTCAAAACAAATAATTCTACAAATATTGCAGGCAGAGTTATGCTATTTTGCAAACTGATATACATTGTTACTATAAATAAGTATTGTAAGGTTAAATTGAAAATCTCAGGCAATAATTGAGATATTTGACTTTACAAAAAACTTTAACCAAAATTTCTAAGTTAAAAAGGGGCATAATTCTGTCATTATTGTAGGTAGAGTTATCCAACTTGTCAATCTGATGTACATTGTTACTATAAATAAGTATTGTAAGTTTCAATTGAATATCTCAAGCAATAATTAAGATATTTGAATTTACAAAAAAACATAAACCAAAATTTCTAAGTTAAAAAGGGGCATAATTCTGAAAATATTGTAGGTAGAGTTATCCAACTTGTCAAACTGATGTACATTGTTACTATAAATAAGTATTGCAAGTTTCAATTGAATATCTCAAGCAATAATTGAGATATTTGACTTTACAAAAAACTTTAAACCAAAATTCTAAAGTTAAAAAGGGGCATAATTCTGTCAATATTGTAGGTAGAGTTATCCAACTTGTCAATCTGATGTACATTGTTACTATAAATAAGTATTGCAAGTTTCAAATTGAATATCTCAAGCAATAATTGAGATATTTGACTTTACAAAAAACTTAAACCAAAATTTCTAAGTTAAAAAGGGGCATAATTCTGTCAATATTGTAGGTAGAGTTATCCAACTTGTCAATCTGATGTACATTGTTTACTATAAATAAGTATTGTAAGTTTCAATTGAATATCTCAAGCAATAATTGAAATATTTGAATTTACAAAAAACTTTAACCAACGCAGACGCAGACGCGGACGCTGACTGCCGACGCCGACGCGCGACGCCAGGGGCGACTACAATAGCTCTCATATTCTTCGAATAGTCGAGCTAAAAAGGTGAGCATTTACCCAGAAAAAGCCAGGGTTAGCTTGAAAACATGAAGTTCACCTGAAAGTAGCCGGGGTTAGCTTGAAAACATGAAGATTTACCAGAAAGTAGCCTGGGTTAGCTTAAAAACATAAAAGATTTACCTGGAAAATAGCCAGGGTTAGCTTGAAAGCATAAAGATTTACCTAGGAAGTAGCCGGGGTTAGCCTGGCCTATGTAGATGTAGACACCTATGGGCAGCAATGACTTCTAATAGAGCATAAATCCACTGTGTTCCAAACATTATCACCCCACACACCAATTCTGAAATAACAAAAAAACACATTTATCAACATTAATCTATTTTTTATAATCTCAAAACAATGTTAAAGTATTTCACAAAATAACATATGTGATTAAAAAAAACATAATTGAAATGATAATGAAGTGATATCAAAGTCAACAGACCTGGTTAATGTGCTTTTCAACAAGGCCATATGGCCCTTGTTAATGTGATATTTACTGAGGCCAAATGGACCTGGTTAATGTGATAATTTTTGACAGAAAGTACGCTGTCTGAAATAAACTGGCACTTACAACATAAAAATAATTCATACAAATAAATTCAATATTTGTGCAATTCATAGTCTGCTTTTAGTAAGCATTTAAATATTTTTCATTATTGGGTAATTTTTCACTACAAAAATTATTGGTCCAGACCAACATCAAATGGTAAATAAATCTAAAAAAAAATGGAGAAAAATAATTTCAGTACTGCAGTGTGGGTTAAGTCCCTTTTATAAAATTGTCTATGACAAAGTCAATCTAGGGTCTGCTCGAACTTATGGTCAAAAATAGTCAGAATGGAAATTGAGTTGACTGAAACATTGTACAGGACAATAATTCTTTTCTATCCTGTCAAGGGGAGGTTGTGTAGCTGAAACAGTGACGTCACTAGTCATGAACCACTTGGATGGTAGTTCTGAACAGTAATAAACAATTCTTGTCCACAACCAGTCTGGAACTACCAAGATTATATTTTAGAAAAAAAAGCAGAACAAGTCTTGAACACATGATTTTTTTGTTGTGTTTAAAGGATAGCCTACAGTCTGTCTATAACACAGTCAAGTACACTAAAAACAATACTTACCTTACTTCATTCTTTATAAGTAGAATTATAAGCTCTGTTTGTGGTGTAAAAAAAATGAGAAACAAAACAAAATATTACAAACATGTATATACATACCCCAAATAATGACAGCCATCTGTTACATAAGAATGAGTACCATGACCTGGGTTGCTTGGTGATTTCCATATTAGGTGGTTGTCTTGGATCTAAACACAAATAAAACTACTTACTGTAAACTAATAAAAGATGAATCTTTTTTAACAATTTATTGTTCTTATTTTATATATGTGATAAATAGATTATTATATTCATGTAGATTCGATACTAAATTTATTGAACTTGTTGAATTAAACAATATTTGTTTGTTTGTTTGTTTGTTTGTTTCATTTTACACCTTTTTCCAACAGTATTTCAGTCATATAGGCGGGTAGTTTCCTAACCATCGCTCCTGGAGAGTTACACCAGTACTAGACTACCTTCCTCCGCGCTAAACTACCAAAGCATCTCCCGGGGATCGAACCCACGCCAGAGAGGTAACTGGATTAGAAGTCATCGACTCTAACCCCTCGACCACGGAGGCGGCGAATTAAACAATATAATGCTGGTCAGAGGCTCGCAATAATATTATTTTACAAGCCAAGTTGAACTATTTAGCAGCTGAGAAGAACTAGAGCTGTCATCGATAGAAACAATACTGATGTATTGTTGATATTTTTCTGTCAATCAATAATCGATACACATCTATAAACAATCAACAATTTTGACTAATTAATTAAATGTCTAGAAATTATGAAAGTTCACCTAAAACATATACAGAAGCAGTTGTCCATGTCTAAAATTATGCTGTTGCACTGTTAAATGTAAGCGGTCGCCATTTTTAAAAGTTGTGTGTTTCAAGGGAGGAAAATAATTGTGTTTGACTCAGAGGGATATCATTTGGATTTGTAAGTCATAAACCTTTTTAAAAGAAAGAAAACTTTTTTGAGGATTGTAACAGACAATAAATAAGTGTTGAGAGATGTGTAAACATTCAAAAATTGGCTAGGATATTGGAAAACTTTGCATTGCTGAAAGGCTGCCTTACGAACGCTGGATTGTTTACTTATTCTTTGGGCTGATTGCTGTCATTGCTTATTAAGTTTTCATAAAGCATACGGCAGTTATTGCTCGTAGATACTTAAATATGGAAGGAATGTATTTTTCAGAATTTAAAAATTAAACGAAAAAAATTAAGAGACAATATTTGGTGATTGGTAATTTGAATGAATAGAAGTAAGTTTTCTTCTCTTTTTTTATTATTTTTGACATTTAAGTCATTTTTAAAGTTGAACTTTGTTTATCTCTTAACAGCCTGAAATTGTCAGAATTGTTAGCAAAAATAAAATTGAGGTACCACATGGGAAAAATCTTATTAAGTAGTTTCGTCATTGAAAAGTGTGAAATTATATTTTGATGATTTTCACTGTAAAATTATCAAATAAAATTTTCACGGATAAATCAGTAATCCACAGAAAAATTTTAAATAGAAATATTTAATGATGACATTTTAATGGTGTATTTAATATTTGAATATCCACATCAGTTCAAGTTAATTGCAACATATTTGTTTTAACAACTCTTTTTTGTTTTTTTAAAGGAGACTTTAATAACTATTTTTTGTTTATCAAAGGGGACTTTAACAACTACATAATGAATTGGTTCCCTGTGCATATTCCAAATAAATTTTGTCATTAGCCAGTTCATTTGTTTCTACTTTGACATTCTAAAACTGTTCATATCATATTATTATACATAAATAAAAACAACAATGACGTACCTCCTTCCTTACAAAGCAACACTTGTGACGAATCACTGACCTCAGAAACATTATCTAGAGATTTTGACCTTTGAGTGGCATCAAAATCAGGCTCTGATGGTGACATCTGACCATGAGATTCTTTGCCCTGTTGGTGAATTAAATGATGTTGACCTCTATGGGTCAATCTCTCTGGAAATAGTTTATCTAAATCAGTGCGTATAGTCTGAAAAGAGTCTTTATACGATTTTTCGGTCACACTTGTCGCTCCATATCCACTAATGTCTGTGCTTTTTCTTCGTGATTTATCCTGAACACCAAATCGTAGATCGCGTGCTTGCCTATGATCGTAACTCATGGCAAGAGCAAAATAAGAGTAATTTACAGCAGCGTATGACATCATGAATGCTGTTGTGACTATAGGAGCTAAAGTGTTCACATCTCCGACCAGAACAAACAATAGAACAACTAGGGTAATTAGCACTAGAGAATATATAGGGACTTTGTTTGGTCCACGCTGAAAAAGGAAAAAAAGGCAAATATAGTTTAATTGGGAATTGCAACTTTTCTGTCAGAACAGATACAGTATATAAGAGAATGAAAGTAACTAATTGCTAAATATTGTTCTTGTGAAATGAAGTGCAATTTACGGCAAACTTAACGGTCTTGGATGCGACACATCATCTTGATGTGGTAGGCATTTATGCCAAGTTAGTATAAAATCCTTCAATGCATGACAATGTTACAGTTTGGAAACTAATGTGTACCTTCAAACTCTTCTTATGAGGATAAGTACCTTCAAACTATTAGAAAGACATTGACCTTGGAGGTAGGAACATGGGTCTTACACACAACACATCATCTTGATGTGGTAGACATTTGTGCAAAGTTATTTTTAAACTCTTCAATGCATGAACCTATAATCTATAATTGTGATAACGTGAACCTTCAAAATATAAGTGTGACCTTAACCTTTGAAGAGGAGACGTGGTTTTTGGATGCAACAAAATGTTGTCATGAGACAAGTTAATTTAAAATCCCTCAATGCATGAAAAAGTTACAGTCTGGACATGATTGTTGTGTAAGTGGGGACACACAGACAATGAACGGACATGAGCCTTAGCCGTGACACATTGTCTTCATGTGGTAGACATTTGTGCCAAGTTATTTTAAAATCCTTCCATGCAAGACAAAGTTACAGTCCGGACATGAATGTGTATCTTCATACTCTTCTTGAAAGAGTTAGTACCTTCAAACTTTAAGTGTGACCTTGAAGGAAGGAACATGGGTCTTGGACACGACATGTCATCTTGATGTGGTAGACAGTTATGCCTAATTATTTCGAAATCCTTCGATGCATGACAAAGTTACTGTCCAGACAGGAATGTGTGTACCTATAAACTCTAATTATAATAAAGTGAACTTCAAAAAGGTAGTGTGACCTTGACCTTTGAGGTAGGGACCTGATTATTGGATGCAACACATTGTCTGATATGGTAGACATTAATGCCAAGTTATTCTAAAATCCTTCAATGCATGACAAAGTTGCAGTCGGGACACAAATGTGTGTACCTATAAACACTTTTTGTGATAAAGTGAAACCTCAAAATGTTAGTGAGACCTTGACCTTTGAGGTAGGGACATAATTCTTGGATACGACATTTATGCCTAATTATTTTAAAATCATTAGATGCATGACAAAGTAACTGTCCAGACACGAATGTGTGTACCTATTTACTCTAATTGTGATAATGTGAAAATTCAAAATAATAGTGTGCCCTTGACCTCTTAGGTAGGGACAAGGTTCTTGAACGGGACACATTGGCTTGATGTGGTAGACATTTGGGCCAAGTTATTTCAATAGCCCTCCATGTATGACAAAATTACAATCCAGACATGAATGAAGTGGGCAGGCACAGATGGACGAAGAGACAAACAGACAAACGGTACAATTTTAATATGCCTCCCTTTGGGGGGGGGCATAAAAATAAAAGTATTTCTGAGGCATAATAGGCCTTTAACTGATTAAGTCAAAAAGCTGATAATGGTAATCATTCTTTGTGTTCACAGGACTTTTAACTCATTGAGAATAATTTCAGAAAGGACAAGTTAAATGTAAAAAAGTTTCTGCACTACTTACACCATGTCCAAGAACTCTAATAATTGGTATAACATTTTCATTAGCTATGGTTTGAAGTATTCTCGGTGGGCCATACAAACTTCCCATACAAGCCGATACAGATGATATATACAAGCCAGCCAGCCACAAAAAACCAACAATAGAGATCTGAAAAAAAAAACAATAATACAAACATTAGCTAGATTAAAAAGAATGCACAAACTTTGGTCTGATGGGATATAAAGAATGCACAAACCTTGGTCAGAAGGAATATAAAGAATGCACAAACTTTGGTCAGAAGGAATATCAAGAATGCACAAACTTTGGTTTGATGGAATATCAAGAATGAACAAATTTGGTCTGATGGAATATAAAGAATGCAAAAATCTTGGTATGATAGAATTTAAAGAATGCACAAAACTTTGTCTGATGGAATATAAAGAATGCACAAACCTTGGTCTGATGGAATATAAAGAATGCACAAACTTTGGTCTGATGGAATACAAAGTATGCAAAAAAACTTCGGTCTGATGGAATATAAAGAATGCACAAACTTTGGTCTGATGGAATATAAAGAATGCACAAACCTTGGTCTGATGGAAAATAAAGAATGCACAAACATTGGTCTGATGGAATATAAAGAATGCACAAAGTTTGGTCTGATGAAATATAAAGAATACACAAACCTTGAGTCTGATGGAATATAAAGAATGCACAAACCTTTGCTTGATGGAATATAAAGAATGCACAAACCTTGGTCTGATGGAATATAAAGAATGCACAAACTTTGGTCTGATGGAATATAAAGAATGCACAAACTTTGGTCTGATGGAATATAAAGAATGCACAAACTTTGGTCTGATGGAATATAAAGAATGCACAAACTTTGGTCTGATGGAATATAAAGAATGCACAAACTTTGGTCTGATGGAATATAAAGAATGCACAAACTTTGGTCTGATGGAATATAAAGAATGCACAAACTTTGGTTCGATGGAATATAAAGAATGCACAAACCTTGGTCTGATGGAATTTAAAGAATGCACAAATTTTGGTCTGATGGAATATAAAGAATGCGCAAATCTTGGTATGATGGAATATAAACAATGCACAAAATTTGGTCTGATGGAATTATAAAGAATGTACAAACCTTTTCAGATATCATGTAGTCTTTATGCAAGTTCTCTCGCAAACATGTGGCTCCAATCACCAACGTAAATCCTATATACAGAAATGTTCTGAAAACAAAATGTACAGTATAGATGCTTTTCACATAGTAATAATTACCTCCCCGGGCGGCCATTTTGAGGGTCATTTGCAAATACATCATATGCTTAAGATTAGATAATTAGGGTAACATTGTCACAAAATACGCCCATCACAAAAGCTTTTGACAGAGATGTGGGCATTATATATATGCATATAGGAGATATGCTATGGGCAATATCAGGACAATTCTAGTATCTGGATATTTTTTCATCTCTAGTGACCTTGACCGTGCAAAGATTAACCTAAATTGACATGTGTCACACTTGTAGTCATGATAGTTATCATTTTTGTTACAAATTATCAATAAATGATCACTTAATGGTTCCTGTTCACATCTACTGTTTTCATCTCAACTTTGACCTCTCTATGTGACCCTGACTTTGGTTGCAGGAACCTGGATTATGTGCCCAATACTTAGCCTTAAATTGTTGAACATTTGTGCCAAGTTACATTAAAATACCCTGATAAATGTAGAAGTTTTGTTCTGGACATGTGTTTTTTTTAATGACCTCTAAGTGTGACCTTGACTTTAACCTAAAAACTTGGTTCATGTGCATGACAATGCTTCTCATAGTTGTGAACATTTTTATGAAGTTTCATTAGAATACTTCCATGCTTGTAGGAGATACACTCTGCACAAAATCATCTTTAGTGACATTTACCATGCATTTATTAACCTAAATTACATGGTTCTCGTCTGTAGTCATGATAATGACCATTTGTGTTTCAATCCCTCAATAAATGATGACAAAATAGTCTAAATACACCTTTTCATATTTTTATCTGAACTTTGAACCCTATATGAAACATTGACATTGCCACAGGGCAACATTCTGCCTCACAATGGTGAACATTTGTGCCAAGTTATATTGAACTCTCTCTATGCATGTAGAAGTTTTGCTCTGGAGATGGATGTTTCAATAACCTCTTAGTGTGACCTTAACCTTTAACCTAGAGACCTGGTTCATGTGCATGACACTGCTTCTCATAGTTGTGAACATTTCTATGAAGTTTCATTAAAATCGTTCCATGCAAGATATGCTCTGGACAAAATCTCTATATTTTATCATCTTTAGTGACATTTACCTTGCATTTATTAACCTAAATCAATGGTTCAAATCTGTAGTCATGATAATCACCATTTGTGTTTTAATCCCTCAATAAATGATGACTAAATAGTCTAAATACACCTTTTCATACTTATATCTGAACTTTGACCTCTATAAGTGACCTTGACCTTGGCCGCAGGGGCCTGAATTTTGCATTAGACACTCCACCCCACAATTGTGAACATTTGTGCCAAGTTATATTGAGATCCCTCTATAAATGTAGAAGTTTTGCTCCGAACCAGTTTTTCAATAAAGTGTAAGTGTACAAAGAATTATTTAAATAAAGTGCAATCCCAACCAGGATCTTCATATAAACTTATTATAAACCAAGTTTGATTACAATATCTCATTCTCAGACTCAGCACGAAAAAGATGAACGGTTTGGCTCCTTTTTTTAACCTTGCCTGATAAACTTTGTAATATCAGACACTTGAATGTTACTCTCTGTAAGTCATTGATATAAGTAAATACTCACGATACACCTAGAGCAGATAAAGTCCCTCGTGGTATATTGACAAACGGTTCCCGTAAATCTCCACTCATGTTGATACCTGCTAAAATGCCTGTTACGGTAGAGAAAAACAGACCAAATATAGAGAAGAATGTTTCCCCAGGAAGATAGGCTGGACCCGAGTTGTTATGTAGATTGAACTCCCTGTAACCTGTTACACCATGGTCTGAAACAAAATCAAGTGGTCATTGTCAATAAATTGAACATTGACAGATCTTTTCTTTGTCTTAAAGTTTCATGCAGAAGAAGTTTTTATTGTTAAACTGATGAAAGATTGTACTAATGTTCCATATTTATCTGTATGTAGAAATGAACCCTACCTTTATCTGTATGTACAAATGAACCAACAAAGAAGTCCATCACTGAGAGGAATAATACAAACAGCAGTACTAATTGAAGTCGAATCACCCATTTAACTCCAGCTATATTTATACCTGTTAAAACAAAACAGAAAATTATTTATAACCATCTTTTCTTGTTGAAACAAATGAGCATGTTAAGATTTTAGAATATTATGATTATTATAAAGTTTTATAGGTTTTAAAATAACCTTGGCGTTCCTATATATCCTTATACTAGCAAAGATAAAAATCTTGTTAAAACAGATTTACCATAATGCGTAAAATCTAATAACATATATACACACAAATTCTGATAACATAAACCCAAAATTTTTAAATTTTTAAAAAAAACCTCTAAATAAAACTCACAACAAAACGAAATCCCAAAAGCATATCTACAATAAAATCTGAAAAACTACTTCAAAACAAATTCCCCTAACCCTAAAAAACACAAAATTTTAACAAACCTACATATACTCATAATAAAAATACCAAAAATCAAAAACAAAGCCCACACAATTTAAAATTCCCCTAAATAAACATATAAAAACAAATTCCCACACAAAATCATATATGTAAAATATCTTCACATATCACAACATAAACCCAAACACATCATAAAAAATACCTTTTCAACATCATAAAATTTCCCCAAAACATATCATAACATACCCACACAATCAAAATACCCCACACTATCATAAAATACCTAACCCCATTAAACAAAAACATTACCTAAAACATATCATAACTTATCTACACATATCATAACTTATCTACACATATCATAACATACCTGAACACATCATAACATACCTACACATATCAAAACATACCTACACATATCATAACATGTCTACACCTATCATAACATGTCTACACATATCATAACATACCTGAACACATCATAACATACCTACACATATCAAAACATACCTACACATATCAAAACATATCTACACATTTATAATAACATTCCTTCACATATCATACCTACACATTTATTATAAAATACCTACACACATATCAAAACATATTTTAACAAGTGCACATATCATAACATACTTACAGACATATCATAACATACCTACACATATCATAACAAACCTACAAACATAACCCCATAATATAGGGACATCTGTGCCCAAGGTCATTGACTTCAAACCACTTGCCCTTCACATCTGTTGGTTTGAATCCCTACAAAGACCTTAGATTCTTTCATGTGAGAAAGCTATCCAGATAGCTTACGGAATGTTGCTGGCTCTTAAATAAGGTGCCCATTTGTGACTGAAATAATGCATGGAAGGGCATCTGAGGTGTTCCTCAGTCAAGCTGGAAAGTTGCCATATGGCCATTACTGTGTTGGTGTGACCCAACCCCTCTCTCCTCCTCCTCCCCCTACCAAAAAAAAATCCCTAAACATAATTATCTACATACATAATCACATAATTATATCTAACCTCAACATACCTTTACAATTAATCTTATAACAAATCAACAAAATAATCCTTTTTACAAACCTACAAACATAATCTAGACAATTCTAAATCTCAAAGAAAATAAACACTTACCTAAAAGAAGAATAACAAGGGCGATAGCAACGCCTTTGGCGATCCAAGGATTGTCAATGCCTGTCAGCCCCATGATTGATTCACCAAAACCCATTACTGACAGAGAGCATGTCACAGCCTGTGTCAGTAAAAAATTATTTGCAGCATTATGATCATGGTATTTTTCTACTTTCAGAATATGATAGTATTTTACTTTCATTACAACCATGCTTATTATAAGTCTACAATGATTTTTGACCTCAGTTTTAGTCAAAGACATGCTAAAATATAGAGTAAACAGTGACACCGAGTTGGTACATTTGTATGGCATAACATTTATATATTTTTGTCAGGTTATATGGCCCTATATAAACCGCTGTTGAAGGTTATAATGCAAACAACCATTTTTTATGGTCATTTAACATGTCAGGAATATTTATAACAAATTTATAATACAGCAATTCCTTTTTTTTTAGAAAAAAGTGACAATTCTTTATAAATTTATGAACATATTACATCATTTTTCAAAAAATTTATATTTCTTGGTTTTTAAATATCTAATTAAGATAACAGATAAAAAAAATAAAAGTTGCAAGCCAATATTTCTTAATCTATCTACATGTACATTGTACTTGAAAAGCCATTTAATCGATCAACATCAGAAAAATTATACCTGAGCAAAACAGTAGACCACTCCAACACTGCCACCAATTCTGGATCCAAGGACATGAGATATGAGAAAATACACCCCTCCACTCTCCACTTTACACCTCTCACATACACCTATACCACTAAGGGCTACTATGAGTACTACAAGCACGGCCAGTACGATAGTTAGTATGGTGAGAACAATCCCAGCATTCCCCTGAAACATGTAAATATAACGCATAACATTCCCATGCATTGACAACTTCATTCTTTATACTCAGCACTCATTACCTCCCTTGAGATGCACAGTGATATTGCTATTATTACCTCTCTTGCAATGAGCAATATTTATTTTATTACATCCATTTGAACGTGGAAAAAAAATGTATTTAAACACCTCCTTCCAGTTTCAGAACAATATAGTAATAATTACCTCCCTATAAATGCAAAGCAATATAGCATTTCATTACCACCCTTGAAATGCACGGTTGCATGGCATTTATTACCTCCCTTGAAAAGCACAGCAGCATAGCATTTATTACCTCCCTTGAAAGGCAGAGCAGCATAGCATTTATTACCTCCCTTGAGATATACAGCATTGCTAATTCTACCTCCTTTGAACTTTTTATGCTCATTACTGGCAATGGGAATCACAACAATTACCCTCAAAGTACATAACAGTTTATTACTTCCCTTGTGAAGCATTGCTATATAAGAGTTATTATCTCCCTTTTAAGAAATGAGCCGCGTCACAACAAAACCAACATAGTGAGTCTGCGACCAGCATGGATCAAGACCAGCCTGCGCATCCGCGCAGTCTGATCAGAATCCATGCTGTTTGCTGTCAGTTTCTCCACTTATAATAGAGTTGGTAAACGAACAGCATGGATTCTGATTAGGAGCGCAGGCTGGTCTACATCCATGCTGGTCGCAAACCCACTATGTTGGTTTTGTTGTGATGCAGCTCAAATATATTTACCACAATCCAGCCCATCCTGAGGAAGATCACCACACCCAGCAAGTTGATCATACACGAGGTAAACACCCCGTCCCAGGTGCCAAACAACACTGGCTCACTGATGAAAAAGTTGGCCTTCCACCACATTTTCTGTATGAGATTCTGAAATATAGACACAAGGATCTCTAGAAAATGTGATATCTATAAAGCATGAAAGTTGCTTAGGACATTAAAAATATAACAGAGAGAAAATGATTGTGAAGAATTTAAAGTGGTCGCATGAGTCAAAAGTTGCTTAATACACATGGTCACATGGGAAAGTTAGACTGTAATTCAATTTTAACATGGAAATGGTTAAAAATAGATAAATATGTGTTGAACTACAAAATTAATGGACTGACTATATGCTTGAGGAGAAATAACTTTCATGATATTATTTGGTTTACTGATATCACATTTAAACTAAACATTTATTTCATTTTATATGTAAAATGTAAAAGGATTGTATTGTGTAAAAACACTCATCTTCTTTACTTATCCTTTAGATGGTATATAGTGGGTTATATGTTCTTCTGTAGGTAGTATGTAGTAGGTTATGTGTATTTATGTTGGTGGTATGTAGTAGGTTATGTGTATTTATGTAGGTGGTATGTAGTAGGTTATGTGTATTTATGTAGGTGGTATGTAGTAGGTTATGTGTATTCATATAGGTGGTATGTAGTGGGTTATGTGTATTCATGTATGTGGTATGTAGTGGGTTATGTGTATTCATGTATGTGGTATGTAGTAGGTTATGTGTATTCATGTATGTGGTATGTAGTAGGTTATGTGTATTCCTGTATGTGGTATGTAGTAGGTTATGTGTATTCATGTAGGTGGTATGTAGTGGGTTATGTGTATTAATGTAGCTGGTATGTAGTAGATTATGTGTATTAATGTAGATGGTATGTAGTAGGTTATGTGTATTTATGTAGGTGGTATGTAGTAGGTTATGTCTATTAATGTAGGTGATATGTAGTAGGTTATGTGTATCAATGTAGAAGGTATGTAGTAGGTTATGTGTATTCATGTAGGTGGTATGTAGTAGGTTTTGTGTATTCATGTATGTGGTATGTAGTGGGTTATGTGTATTCATGTAGGTGGTATGTAGTGGGTTATGTGTATTCCTGTATGTGGTATGTAGTGGGTAATGTGTATTCATGTAGGTAGTATGTAGTGGGTAATGTGTATTACTTACTTGTAGGTGGTATATTATAGATTATGTGTATACATGTGGGTGGTATGGAGGTGGTTTCATGAAAGAAAGAAAATCAATCTGAAAATAATTACCTGATCTTCCTGGAAAAGTTCATTTTTATTTCCAACGTCTGCATGCTGGTACCCAGCTTCTCCTCCAGTATCAACATTGGCACAGTATGGAGCTTTTGCTGGTTCCTGGCTAAGTCCATACTTTCCCCAGTCTGGAGGTGGTGGCTTCTTCCTACTGGTTCCCCCTTGGCCACCACCGGTCCCCTGTGTTTCAGGCATTAGACTAGTATGCTCTGAATCTGACATTTTTAGAAGTCCCTCACTTGTTCCTGTCCAGATTCACTGCAAGATGCATCACTTCATGCTTCACCGCATTTCACTCTGTGTACAAAACAAGAAAAGAGAGCAAAAAATACATATTAATGAAATATACTTTTACTCCTTAAAACAACAGACAACAGTGATTTTAAGGGTCAATTTGGGGTCAAAATTTGGTGTCATTTCCCTCCAAAGAAAGTATTTATTGAAAAAAACCCTCATTTTTTTTGTTACAATTTGACAACAAATAAACTGTTCCCCCCCCCCTTTTTTTTCGCCTCCGCATTGTGGTCTGTACTGGAATATTCAGTTGCTACCAGCAGTCTTAAGGCTGATTGTGGACTGTACTGGTCATATGGGAATATTCAGTTTCTACTAGCAGACCAAAGGGTGTTTGTGATCTGTACTGGTTGTATGGGAATATTCAGTTGCTACCAGCAGACCAGGATACTTTGTTTTACAGATCTTGAATTTTATGTATCTTGACTAGGTATAAAAACATGTTAAATTCATCACCACGTATAAAATTAATGTCTTTTTGAAATAAACATACTGGTTTAGATTGCATGTTTTTCATGAGATTATAGAAATATGACAAAGATTCATACTTTGGTGATTTCATAATGAATTGAATTATCAAAATATGATTTGACTGTAGTCAAACTATATTTGAATGTGGATAAAAATCGTAATCATCATAAATCACAACATTCTGAAATATGCTATGAATGTCTTCTTATAAAATAAGAATTTGCATGAGATCATCTTGTGAAAATATACGAGCTGGAGTGATTGCTGTTGGTATAGAGCTTGGGCAATTTGTTCGTAAATGAAAAGTATGACATCAAAAATTAATGGTAATATCAGATGTATCCAACAAAAACATTGACATGATGTGATTACAACATGATCTGATTGCAACATGATCTGATTGCATTAACTTTTAGTCTGCTGACAGCTACAGAGTACAAACATGCAAACAATGCAGACCAAGATTAGCTGGGATACCCATGCAATCAGATCATGGTCTGCATTGTTTGCTTATTCAGTTAATATTATATACATGTACATGTATTTTTACATTTTTCCCTAAAAGTGATGAATGGTAATGTCATGGCTGACAAATGGACAAGTCCATTTTTGATATTTAGTGGGATACAGGTTATAAATTTTTTTCTATAACCAAATTTAAAAAAAAATTCAACAAAAAAAGGACAAAAAACACAACAACAATTTACCTTTTTCAGGACTATGTCATTTAAAATTGTTAATTATTTCCCACACGGAAGAATATTACAGTTCAACAGGTAAAAAGAAACTTCTCACACCTAAGTTTTTCAAAAACTGACATATTCCAATATACTAAGTTTAAACATACCGGTAATGATATCTACTTCACAAAACCAGCTATATCTATTATATTACTACTGTATTATTATATACATTATACACACAAAGTATATCCCCATTCAAACTTTTGCTACAAACCTGTTTCAAACTGATATGGGATTTAAAGAAAGAGAAAGTCCTTAAATCATTACTGTCAATATTGATGGAAAGATAAAATCTTTATTCATTGTAAATTTGATGTTGTTGTTGTTAAAGAAGACTGTGTCAAAGAATTAAAAGGGTTAAAATTATGTTAATTTATTTTTAAAACTGAAGCAAAATTACAGGTTTTTTTGTAAAATTACATTAATCTATTTTTTACAATGTAGCAAAATTACAATTGTTTGTAAAATTACATTAATTTATTTTTTACACTGAAGCAAAATTACAGAACAGAACAGAACAGAACAGAACATAATCTTTATTTGAGAGGCACAGATTACAAGGTGACATTTTGTAATTACATGTGTACAAATATATATATCAATATTAAATGTTAAATGGGTATCATAATTTAAATTTCATGTGGGGAAAGTGGATATTATCAACATACAAATTTCATAGGTAAATATTATATAGCTTTTAACACAAGTGCTAAATATATATATATATATATATATATATATATATATATATATATATATATATATATATATATATATATATATATATATATGTCTTTGCAAATTTTGACAATTTAATCTCAAGTTATCTAGAAATCAGGGAAAAATTAACACACTCGCACGCACAAACAGAAATAATATATTTGTAACGCATATACATAAACACACACGCGCGCGCACCAACACACGCACGCACGCACACACACACACACACACACACACACACACACACCTATACATACAGAAGTACTATTTGAAATTTACATGTACGCAATAGGAAAACAGTAGGAACAAAAAATACAGCATCATGATTTTCATTCATAGCTAATTTTTAGGGCGTGGTTTAAAAAATTACAATTACATTTACGACATGCGCTTATGAAAAGCGAAAAATATATATTTGGATGATAGATATTTAATATTAGGTTACCAATTATATAAACTAGAACTGCCACTATCATGGCGTGAATACCCCCGCATACCACTTTGTCAGAATCAACAGTGGCCATTTAGAGCTCAAGGACAACCTCCCTGCCAAATCTGAGGTTACTAAGCCAGTGCATTGCTAAGTTATGTATTCTACATGCTTCAAATGTGAAAATGTCAAAATCAATACATTGCGGACAGGACATTCTTTAGCAATTGAGAAGAAAAGCTTTTTTTTTGTCAAGGTCCCTGTGACCTTGACCTTTGACCCAGTGACCTCAAAATCAATAGGGGTCACCTTATAGTCATGATCAACATCCATACCAAATATGAAGACTGTGGGTCAAAGGAATCTTAAGTTAATGGGTGGACAAACTTTTTGAAGTCAAAGTCCCTATGACCTTGACCTTTGATCCAGTGACCTCAAAATCAAAAGGGGTCATCTACTAATCATGATCAAACATCCATGTCAAATATGAAGACTGTGGGTCAAAGGAATCTAAAGTTATTTGGCAGATAACGTTTTTGAAGTCAAAGTCCCTGTGACCTTGACCTTTGACCTGGTGACCTCAAAATCAATAGAGGTCATCTACTGATCATGACTAACCTCCATGCCAAATATGGCGACTGTAGGTCAAAGGAATCTTAAGTTATTGGGCGGACAAGCTTTTTGAAGTCAAGGCCCCTGTGACCTTGACCTTTGACCTGGTGACCTCAAATCAATAGGGGTCATCTACTAATCATGACTAACCTCCATGCCAAATATGAAGACTAAGGGTCAAAGGAATCTTAAGTTATTGGGCGGACAAGCTTTTTTGAAGTCAAGGCCCTGTGACCTTGACCTTTGACCTAGTGACCTCAAAATCAATAGGGGTCATCTACTAATCATGACTAACCTCCATGCCAAATATGAAGACTAAGGGTCAAAGGAATCTTAAGTTATTGGGCAGACAAGCTTTTTTAAGTCAAGGCCCCTGTGACCTTGACCTTTGACCTAGTGACCTCAAAATCAATAGGGGTCATCTACTAATCATGACTAACCTCCATGCCAAATATGAAGACTAAGGGTCAAAGGAATCTTAAGTTATTGGGCGGACAAGCTTTTTGAAGTCAAGGCCCCTGTGACCTTGACCTTTGACCTAGTGACCTCAAAATCAATAGGGGTCATCTACTTATCATGACTAACCTCCATGCCAAATATGACGACTGTAGGTCAAAGGAATCTTAAGTTATTGGGCGGACAAGCTTTTTGAAGTCAAGGCCCCTGTGACCTTGACCTTTGACCTAGTGACCTCAAAAATCAATAGGGGTCATCTACTAATCATGACTAATCTTCATGCCAAATATGAAGACTAAGGGTCAAAGGAATCTTAAGTTATTGGGCGGACAAGCTTTTTGAAGTCAAGGCCCCTGTGACCTTGACCTTTGACCTAGTGACCTCAAAATCAATAGGGGTCATCTACTTATCATGACTAACCTCCATGCCAAATATGAAGACTAAGGGTCAAAGGAATCTTAAGTTATTGGGCGGACAAGAAAAAACCGACGGCCGGACGGACGGACGGCCGGACGGACGGCCGGACGGACAAGCTGATTCCAGTATACCCCCCTTACAACTTTGTTGTGCGGGGGTATAATAATTCAAAGGAATGACCTAAATGGATTTCCCGATGTAATCGAATTTGATTGGTCATTTATTCACACGTTCAATAAATCAATGTTTATTTCACTTGACCTGGATGCTTACACAAAATAGAGCCGGAAGTGTGCTTAATTTCGTTCGGATGGGATTTTATCAGTGGAATTTAATGTACTTGTTGAATCGTAAGAAGTGCGCGTACATGGAATTATATACCGGTGAGTGTAATAAGTTATACAAATTGCTTTTGTTATTGTTGCTGTTTTTGACTAAGTTTATGCATACTTTTTTAGCGCCTGCCATGGTATACATATATTACACAGCAAATCAAACTTGCAGTATTTATATTAATAAACAACATTGGCCTATGATATTTCTAAAGTCTGATGCATAATCATATGAAATTAAGATAATAAACTTTACGATCGCTTAAAAAACTTCATAATGAATGCTACGTATTTTGCGAGATTTGTCAGCTGTATTCGGTCATTAGTGGCGAGCAGTTCCTTAAATTAAAGGATATTTGGATTGTTGTAAAATCTTCGATTTAAAAGCTTATTTCGTTTTTCCTTAAAAAATGGGCAGACGAGTAAATAATGAAACTCGTCACCTAGGTCATTTAATGGGCAGAGATTACATTTACGTTGCTCGTGGGGGATAAATGACTGGCTCCAACGGCCTACTTCAATCGGGAATCTATGGTTGCCCGTGCGAAAATGCATAAGGGCAAGTCGGAGAGAATTCGGGAGTATGGAAAAGTATTCCTCAAACAATGTGTTTTTCTTTAAATATATGGTACATTTGACCTTTGCTTGAAGCCTCAAGTTTCGAGCACCAATCCTGGAAAAACTGGTCAACAAGGGTAGGCTTGACCATCTTATTTAAAAACTTACAAGTTAGAGAGCGTTGGTTAAGCCAAAGGTAGGAATTTCCAGTTGAATCTAGGATTTGTTTAACAAAGGAAGGCCATTTAAAATATATGATTTGATTGTAACATATGCAGATAACAATTAAACGAGTATTTCGAGTTACTGGAAAGAATAAGCTTATTCCAAAAATTTACCATTCGGGACTTAATGATAATTTCAATAGGGTAGCGTCCAAGTTCACCATATAGCATATATCTAGGAGTACTTTTTCTGGTCTTAGTAATTTTGCGAAGAAAATTAGTGTGAACTTGCTCTACCATATCCAAGTTCTCGAAGCCCCATACAATTGTTTGTAAAATTACATTAATTTATTTTTTACATTGAAGCATAATTACAAATGTTTGTACAATTATGTTGATCTATTTTTTTCATTGAAGCAAAATTACAAGTTTTTGTAAAATTATGTTAATTTATTTTTTTACATTGAAGTAAAATTACAAGTTTTTGTAAAATTACATTACCGGTAATTTATTTTTTACATTAAAGCAAAATTACATGAATTTGTAAAATTATGTTAATTGATTTTTTACACTGAAGCAAAATTACATGTCAAGTCTTTGTAAAATTATGTAAATATATTTTTTTCATTGAAGCAAAATTACAAGACTTTTAGTGTTACTTATGCTCATTTAATTTTTACATTGTAAGGTGATATGTTTATATGATTTTGTTTTTTTTAGTGTGCACACTAAACAGTTGATTTTCTTGTTTTAACATTATCTATTTCCAGTAGATCTATCCCATTTTCAAAGAGACCTTCAGTTGAAAAAACAATTTTATGATGTTTTAAACTAAGTATTTCAGTAACCTTAAAAGCAGCTTCCTGAGAGCTATTTATAACACATCAGTGACATTCATTTCTAAAAATAGAAGATCGTCTGCTTTACTAAGAATGGACCAGTAGATTAGAGGTATCATTTAGGTATCAAAGTTTCCTTATTGTTTATGTATTAACTATTTCAACGTTGGCAAATTTCATTTCCCACCTTAATTCTTTTGATGAAACAACTTATCTAAAAACAACATACAATGTATTTAACTTTTAGAAGAGCTCAAGGCCGCTTTAACATATTTTGTTGAGAAGGCATTAAATAAGCTGTCATTTACAGTGGAACATTGTCACAGTGTTCTGACAATGGTAACTATGACAACGTGTATGTTGTGGAGGATAAAAATACAATAATGGAAACTTGAAACTTCGCAAGCAGGAGGGAAAAAAAACAACTTTTTAATGAAACACCAAGTACAAGTATGTTGCTGTTACCACAAGAGTAAGTCTTAGAAGTTTAATGAAATAAGCTTTAAGGACAATAAAATTTATATAATTTATGGTGACTTAAAAGATTTACTCCAAAATTTGTACAAATAAACTTTTGCAGTTAATCAAATGTGTTTTTTTCCCCATCTGACCTCTGGGTACCAATAATTTTTGCAGTTAATCAAATGTGATTTTTTCCCTGATCTAAAACCAAAGGTATAAATAAACTTTTGCAGTTTAGCAAATGTGATACCCCCCCCCCATCTAACCCCCCCCCCCCACATCTAATCCCACGGTACAAATTCAGCATATGTGATTTTTCCCCTTTCTATATTTGATTTTTTGAAAATATGAAAATATGATTTATTGCCCTAGCATGCAACACAAAATGGAACATAAGTGTATAATCTTGACAAACTCAAGACCAAAGTATAATAGATAGTGGCAACATGGCCGAGTGGTTAATGCTTCAGACTAGTAATCTAATGATCGCTAGCCACATGGGTTCAAACCCGTCAGGGGCAAGTCATTGTTTTCTTGAGCAAGAAACTTTACATTCATTGCTCAGACTACTGGTTAGTTCCAGGAACGTATTTGAAAGTTTGTCTATAAGCTTATACCTCCCTACACAATCGAAATAAAATAAATTCTGTATAAACCAATAGATAATGGATGTAGAATTAAATATAGGACTGAAGAAAACTTACACAAAAGGGAACAAATATCATTTTAAATGTCTCATTTATAACACTGTATGTTTGAAAAAGGATTTGAACTGACTCAATTAAAGTGAAACAATATTAGTAAAATTTCAAAATGTCAAAATTAAAACAGATTTTATATAAACCAAATTTTTTTTTTTTGGATTTTGCAACATATAAGCAAAGTGTACATTAAAGTCACTCATCTTAAAATGTTCTTGGAATTTAGAATATAGACTTATTAAGTATAATCATTATACACATAGTACATGAATGCATGGGTGGTCTACAGTCCCATTGTTCCCAGAATAATTATGTCTACACAGTACTTATAATTTTCTACGGTCATTTAACTTTTTTCTCTCCAAACCTTACAAAGATAATTAATAAATGGTCTTTTAACTTTATTCTTTGAATTCTTTCATCTTTGCTCAATTTTTACTTGATCCTCCATCTATTGCACAGTCAAAGACAATTATGTGGTTAATTATCAAAGTCATTACCCATATAAACATTATAGTACTTAAATATAAGCCAGCATAAAATTACATCACAATTTTCTACAGCATTATTAATTCCTTTCCAGCTTTATTGAGAAACAGTTGTGGACTATTCCTGTTAAAGGGTTTACATCTATATCTTAAGAAATATTTTTATAAAATTTATCAACAATAAAATTATATTGGTTCCATTATTATATGGTTGATTCCTGAAAAAGTTGTAACATAGAATGTCTCTGTTATTTAATACACCTCAACAGAATAAAATCTTCCGGAACAAAATATTATTTTGCTATTTTAAGTAGAATTCTATCCATTTAGCAATGACTTTGTGCATGCGCCACTCCCTTTAAAGCAATTTATTGCCATTTTTATTTCATACAAGCATTTTGGAAGTATTCTTTCTTAAAATCAAAACAATAAATTTTGCAACAGATATATAGCTTTATACAATTTAAAATGTATATTGTAATGCCTCATCACTTCTTTCTTCATTTCGATCAGACACGTGGTAAAAATGGGTGGGGTAGGGTAACATTTTTATACAGAGTTCATAAATTTTTAGTAGAAACCATAATTTAACAGAGTCATATATGTACATGTAAATATTCCAGTTGTAGAAGTAAAATAGATGATATCCGGAAATTGGCAAGTGTGGGTTTTATCCGGCAGATCCATAGGTACAAACAAACTTTTACCATTATAGCTTCATGGTGCATTACACGTAACAATACTGATTAGTCAACCTGTTGCGCTTATTTTCGGAGCTGTAACTGTAAAAGTTTGTACCCAAGGATTAGCTGGGGAAAACCCAAATATCCTTAATTCCAGAGTAAGTCTATTATGGGAGAGGAAGGGAAACGATTAGTCTTAAAATTAACAACACTCACATTTAAGCGCCCGAAAAATATCAAAACATGTAAAATCATGGTCTTAAAACATTGGCTACTGTTGTAAAAACTATGATAACAAATAAAAAAATAAGGTGATATACTTATATATATAATATATACATGTATATATTATCTAATAAACCATGATGATATGTGATCCAACATGATTTACATATGATTTACAGCCCAATTTCATTATACTGGTTGGTTTGTTAAATTTACATTTTCAGGCCGAAATCTAAGTGTCACAGCATGATTTTACTGCATGTGTGTGACCGCGCATTATATTGTATACCTTAATTGGCGATGAACGGTGTTCCGAATGTGGAAGTTAGAGTCACCGTCCTCTTAACACTCTTTTAGGGAGGCGTCTTTCAACACTCTTTTAGAGGGGTCACTTCAAATGTGCCACCTGTTCAACACGTTCAGACAGAAAGGTCTCTTCAAAATTTATCTGTCCAGCTAACGTACACTGAACTAATAGATGTTATCTGAAACTCTGCTAAAGTTGTTTCTTTCCTATTTTATCTCAAACTCAAACATAGCTAATACCCTTGTAGCTTAACAGTACACTAATGTTCACAATAGAATGATCGTTACATAGATACTGTAAATGTTTGTTTGTACCCACATAATTCTAAGACCAGGGAAGCCCCATTAAGTATCTCTTATATAAGCGTTAAGATATCAAAAAATTGGTTTCAGAATACTGCAATAACATACCTCTTTCTACAGTCCCAAGCTAGTCCTTTCACCCCCTCTGTTCTGCTTGTAAGTGTCAATTTCAAAATATTTCACCACATTTTATTGTTAATATTCCAGAAAATGAATACTTCCAGAAAAAATGTTGACACTTTACGAAAATTATCAAAACATCAATGTCAATTACTTTCAGCTAGTATTATGTCCCTTACAAAGAAATAAGCAGGCCAGTCAAGTTCCTTGAACTTCTCATTTCACAAGAGACTTTGGTAGCGAGCGTGTTTTTGTAGTGTAATATTATGATTATCCTCTTTTACTGTGTAACTGCATCGGTGATATCCACTCGTGTAACATCTGAAATGACAACATTGATCCGTATAATATAATAATATACCTAGAACTGCTTTCAGTTAGTGGCCTTATATATCTTATATGACGGTAACAGCATGCTCATAGAAAATTGTCATAAACTTATTGATTTACTAACAACGCACCATTATAACAACTACATTAAATACAAGGTTAAATTTTCAACAACAATACTAAAAAATAATCAGCGCTTGATGCTGAATGCCTTTCTCTCTACTCTTTATCTGAAAACTTAACATGAGAGAGAGAGTTTAGACAATTGGAAACAAGTTTCTAAGGCAATTTCAAGGTCATTTATAGTAGTATTTTATAGTCTGTGTTTAAGATGGAATAGCACTTTATTCAAACATATAGGAATGTACATAGAACTGTTTGAACATTATATACATATACATTCATCATAAATGCATTATGCCCCCCAACATATGGTGCCATTTATTACATACAATGCAACACGTTTTCCACACACCTTAACAAAAACATGTACTCTTTTTGTCAAATAGAAATGGCATGTCCATTAAATTACTTTTCTCCACTTGTAATGAACCAGAAATTTTGTATAACAAATCATCTATAGCTCCTTTAAAGACCTTATAGGAAAATATATACAACAGACCAGGCATTTATAGCAACCTTCAGCTTTTCTAAAGGTTAAATAATCATGTGTTTTTTAGAAATATCGTTTCATACTATTATCAAATCAAAGAAATAAGATGAAAAAAATGAAATTTGCCGATGATAAAATACATAAACGATAAGGAAACACCCCCATTCCTCTAATCTATATAATCCATTCTTTGTATTTAAATTAGTAAATTTGGCCATTTGTTTTTCAAATTTTCAATTTTTAGAACAATGTCATAGACGCATTATAAATAGCTCTTGGGACGCTGTTTTCTGGAAGGCTTTACAGTGATGTAAGACACACTTTTCAAAGATATAATACCAGTATCTGAAATACTGAAGGCTGCCTTAAAGGCCCATTATGCCTGAGAAATGCTTTTATTATTATTTCTCATAATCTTTTTAATTTTGGTGTGTATTTTTACAGTACCCAAAAAGTTACTCCATAACTGTAACCATCTTTTTTATCCATTGCATTTTAGTATACCGTAAATAATGGTTTAAAAATGTTTTAAATGCTTCTAACCTGAGAAAAGTAGCTCTAATTATTCAGTTATTTATCATAAATTTACCAATGTGTAAACATAATAGTATTTTGACTTCCATAAAAAATTCTCTGTCACTAGAACTGTACTAATTGCCAAAAAGCTACAGAAGAAACAGATTATTCAGGTAACTGGCCAATGAACTATTTTGGAACTATTAGTATACACATAAAATATTTTTAGAAATAAAAAATAAAAGCATTTCTGAGACATAATGGGTCTTTAAGGTGATACTTAATTAGTATCACATATGAAAACAGATGGATTTTTATAGGATTTTCTTGGGTTGGGTTTTACGTCACTACAACACAGTAATTAAGTCATATAGCAAATTTCCAACTTTACTGGTGGATGAAGACCTCGGGTGCCCCTTTGTGCATTATTTCAGGCACAAAATGACACCTGAGTAGAACCACCCACATTTTACACAGAATCCAAAGACGCCGTCAGGGCTTAAACGTACAGTTACACAGGTGAAAGGCAAATGATCTGTTGCTCAGACTTTTATAGTATTTTTCAACCCTGATTTTTCACAAAACATTATGAAAGCATGGTCTGATTTTTCTGATAATCAGATCAATAATTCACAGCTGATATAAACACCAAACACAAATGTACATGTATACATATATAATTAATAATAACATGTATATAATGTATTATTACCCTTCCAGATTTTTTCCGCCTTTTTGATTGGATATTGATCACCCGAAAGAAATTGATATAACCGAGCCAGACGGGTAATATACACACTAAATTTCCCCGTTGGGTACCCAACGTTGTAAACGACATGCGCTGAGGTGATGCACGTACGGTTCGATTTTACGCGGTGTAAATTTCGATTTACAAGCACTTTTTAACTGTCAAATGATAAATATTTACCAAAGTAGAGTAATGATACAAATTCCCATCAGTATTGAAAACAGATATTACCTTGTGAAAGCTTGATATTAACTACAAAAAAGTGCTTTCAATAGACTACTCCTTTTCTCTTGTTTACATTCGTTAGGTACCGGAAAAATACGTCATGTATTTATGTGACGTCATGTTGTGATGAAGAGGTACCCTAAAGGGAATCTTATTTCGACGTTTCATTTGAAACAGCAATGATTTTTTAAAAAATCGTCTAAACTCGGCAGGGGAAGGGTAATAAAATTATTATTTTGGTTTTGGAGTGATATATGTGGATATATTACCTGCCAAGATAAAATATCACCCTCGCCTAACGGCTCGGGTGATATAAAATCTTAGCAGGTAATATATCCACATATATCACTCCAAAACCAAAATAACATATAATATATATATAAAGCTAACAGCAGGATCCTATTGTTAAATTGTGTCATAAATACAGTGACCAAATGAACAGCAATATTGATTTTTCCCCTCATTGTTACACTATGTTTTCAGACAGATATCCCCTTCACATTGCACAGATTTTGTGTTATCACAAGTTATCACTACATCTTTTGGGAATCAAAAATCAATAAATTTGAATTATTGATCAATGAAATTGTATTATAATTATATACATGTATATACAGTATTTTCAAAGATTTTTCTAAAAATAAGGGGTATTTTAACAAAGTAAAGAAATCTCTCTATTTTCAATATCAGAAATTTCTTCTCTGTTTATTGCAAATTCTAAAATATCCCTCATTTTTTTAAAAGAAAAATCTCCCACTTGATCGTCGAAAAAGTTCACATGTATGCAATCAATGTGTTAAATAACTAATACATTCTCCATTAATCCAGTTTCAAAAAATTACCGTAAGATTCTGAAAACAAAGTACATGTTATTTTACTGTTATTTAACTTCTTACATATTTTTCTTTTCAGATAATTATACCTTTATGCCTATTAATTAATTAATATCTTTGATGCATAATGAACTTAGGAGGTTATGAAAGGTCAATATTTAAAGTATTAACACTGTACATGTATAAAACGAATAAAAAATTCAGCTCATATAGAAAATAGCATCGCATGCTTGATACCAGTTCCATTAACGTATTCCATTATAACTTCATACTCGCTGATTTTCTACAACATATGTTACAATATCCCATGTACTCACTACACAATACATTCCAATAAACACCACGAAACTGCTTCTATATATGAACTATCATCATCATTACAGTTACAGCTGCATAGCATCATATATAAAACATGTATAAATAATTAACATATACATCTATTCATACCTTACATGGAAACATAAATTTGTGTGTATCCAGATAAGCTCACAATACAGAAGTATTGATAAATGATCACAAAATTCTTGTCAACAGAGATATGCCCTAGTCTCACAGATAATTTCCTCCTGCTAAAATCAATATCTCTCTCTTACTTCTTAATACAGACATTTTCTCCAATACTCTCTTATTTATGCATTGATTAATAAAGGGAGGTAACTCACTGATGCATATGAAACCAAATTTAAATTTCAAGGGAGAGAATCATCTTAATATACAAAGATAAGCTAAGGGAAGTAACTGACCAAGTGATTTTTCTCACTTGATTGGAAAGAGGCCCTAGCCACTTGTTTTGGGGAAAAATTATTGCTAAAACTGCTAATTTGGGAAGTAAAACAGCAGATTTAACTTATTAATTAGCATGAATCTGGAGATATTATCTCTAAACTTTTTGAATTTGATGCAGTATATAACTATATATACGATGAAGAATGGAAACACAAATGAATAACAATGTTTTCTGCATGGTAAGTGGTTAACAATGCGCTTATAATTCTTTATAGCATATTCTTGGATACAAACATTGTTACTATAATACAAGAGGGCCATGATGGCCCTGAAATCGCTCACCTGTTTATAGGCCCCTGGGCCAAGGCCAATTTTTTATTTTTATTTGAACAAACTTGGCAGACACCCATTAGAACATGTTTCATGCTAAATATCTAAACTCTAGGTCTTAGGGTGTGTATAAGAAGATTTTTTAAGTTTTTACTATACATATATTAGGAAAATCAATGACCCCTGGGGCGGGGCTAATTTTAACCCCAGGGCTTTTATTTGAACAAACTTGGTAGACACCCACTAGAAGATGTTTCATGCTTTATATCTAGGCTTTAGCTATTTTAGTTTTTTAAAAGAAGATTTTTAAAATTTTTATTATATACAAATAAGGAAAATCAATGACCCCGGGATGGACCAATTTTGACCCCTGGTTATTTATTTGCACAAACTTGGTAGACACTGACTAGATGATGTTTCATGCCAAATATTTAAGATCTAGCTCTTTCGGTTTTCTAAAAAAAGATATTTTAAGTTTTTTCTTCCGGTTGCCATGGCAACCAGAGTTCTGCTTGGAATTAAATTCTTTGAACAATTTTTAAAGTTGACAACCAAAGGAACATTCCTGTGAAGTTCGGATGAAATTGGGGTAGCGGTTTATGAGGAGATGTCTTTGAAAGTAAAAGTTTACGGACGGACTGACGCCGGACAAAAAGCGAACACAAAAGCTCACCATGTCCCTTTGTGACAGGTGAGCTAAAAACAGTTAAAAGTAACACCACAATGTTTGCTCAGCCTACTTATAGCCATTGAATGACTCTTACAAATTTAAGTGTGCAGGGGTTGGTTTGCTAAAATAGTTAATTTGTTGAATTGATACAGTACATATAATTTTTTTTTTTATGAAATGGACTCTTCACAAAGTATTTTTAAACTGAACAAAACTTTTAAATTTAGAATTCTCTGAAAAGAGAATTTTTTCAAACATTTGTGAAAGAGGACAACCCATGGAATTTCTCTGACAGCCATCTTGTTCAGCAGAGCATTAACATTTGAGCTATTATTTCATAGAAGATCAACCAAGGATCATTCCTATATAGTTTCATCAACATCTACCAAATGCTTAAGCACGAGATGTCACTGAAAAGATAATTTATAAAAATAGTTTCAGCTCTGAAGGCTATTTTATTCAGCAGACCAAAACCATTTAAACAAGAGGACCATCAAGCGGCCATTCCTTTACAGTTTCATCAAAACTTACCCATAGTTAAGGATGTTGTTTAATTTTTTTATTGATACCTCTTGCAGCATAGCTCTGATCAGTAGACCAGAACCATTTGAGCATTTTTATATAGTGCCACCCAATAACCATTTATGTATAGTTTCATCAAAATGGACCCATAGCTAAGGAGATGCTGTTGAAAGGATTTTCTATTTTCAGCTCTGGGTGTCATTGTGCTTGCAAAAATGTTAACAACAGACAGAGTATGTTGTGCTCAGGTGAGCTAAAAATATCCCTAGTACTAGTTAAGTATGTACTAATACATAATAATTGTTCAACAAATGAAGCATCAATGACAAAAAGCTAATAATTCCTATTCATAGTAGTTTGAGCAAAAGCTTTTAAAATGTTTAAAAATCTTATTTTATTTGTTGGTCTATCTATCTTCCTTTAAAATGTCAAACGCCTCGCAAAGACGTATACATTGATCCTTTGCATGCTGGGAAAATTGCTAATAATTAATGTTGTCTGATTATAACTTCTTTTAATTCTACTAAACTTTTGCAATAAAAGCATAAAATGTGGCAGTCAAATAGTTAGGTATGTGACTATTTTAACAAATTGTGCACCAGGGCTTTTTATTATGCAGACGATGGTCGCCCTTCATACTAGTTAAGTCATTTCACTTCCTGATTAATTTCTAATACATGGGGCATTTTTGCCCGGTTGGTTTAGTGCATTGGCTTCAAAACACTTGCCCCTCATCTGTTGGTTTAAATCCTGCATGGGACTTTGGATCATTGTAAGGAAGAGAATTCATACACTACACATATTAATAAAGATAAACATATAAAAAAGTTCCAGGTATTTCATATCCAATGAACTTAATGGTTATCTTAGATTAATGAAACAATTCAAGCAAGAAAACGTAAATTATCTCAATGTCTTCATTTACATGGGTACATTATTATTATTTTTAGATCTACTTTGTTTTTATTCTAATAAATTAACATAAAAGGGAGACAAGTAAACATCTGGACGATTTTTTTTTATATCCGAACAATACGACACTTTTGAATATTTTTGGGCAAACAGACAGTTTAATAATGTTTCTTTAGCAAGGGTGTGATGTTAACCTTGTGTAGTTGAAGTACTTTATGTGGCTTCCCGTCAATCGGTTGTATATCAACTGTAAAAAATTATCAGCTGTTGTTGTCCTGTTTCCTTAAAATAATATCCTTTTTGTTCATTTCCGATCCTTTTCGCTCAAAATTATGATAAACGCCGTTTTGAAACTCCGGTAACCATGTCTAAACTCTGTTATTATTTCTTCTGTCAACACCCTCGGGATTACGTAGCCGGTCCACGCGAAATATTAAAAAAAGAAAATAAAAGAATATTAAAATATTATACACTATATAGTGTAGAAGTAATGTATGCAGATCATAATGGAAGGAAAAGGATTGATTAAGTGGTTTACTATAGGTATTTTTCTCTCACCAATTGTAAGTTTGAACGGCCATGCTTTCACAATATAACAAATAAAGCATACATGTATACATTTGTATATATTTTCTGGTATTTTTTATTTATAACCCTTTGTTAAAAATGCTCTTAATTACTAGCCCGCTTCTTCTGATGGAAAATTGGCCGCGACACGCGACAAAGAAAAGATCAGGCTCAGGATCAAATAATCCTGATTTTATTTTCATTGCTCTATAAAACTAACATATATAATTGCTGATTTGCATTGCAAAGAACCAATTAACCTATTTTAAGATAAAATCGACGAATAATAAAACAAATACAAAAATAATCGGCTCAAAATAAGGATCAACTTTAGGATCAAAATCAATATTTGGATCAACTGTAAAATGCCCGTATCTTGCAAAAATAACAATAAATTTATTATAAAAAAAATCATAAACATGTTATTTTAAGTCCAGTTTTATCAAAGTTAATATTAGATATTTAGTCTATTAGGATAAACAACGGAGAATATATGAGTTTTTAATTTGACCCTTATCCTTAGATATTTGTGAACACGGGGCCTGGTTCTCAAAAATGTGCAAAATTCCAGGTTGTAATTATGACCGTCAAAATTGTTATACATATAAACAATAAACGTCCGTGCAATACACGTGCACGATATGAAGCTAATTGCTAACGATTCCCGAGTAATTGGCAGCTTGTACCTTTTGTCAATATCATAATTATAAAATATTTGGATTGCTTTTGATAAAAATATGCATGTATACACAACAACCAATTATTACAAAATTACAATATGATTAATGAAAGTGGGCGAGTTCACATGAACCATGTAGTTTTGTTTGGTTTTTTTTTTGGTGTTTTTTTTTTGTGCAAAATATCCCCGTTGTGCGAACACGGCTCATATGTAAATCTCCGTTGCGTCGAAAATGTCGACTCCATTTCGCCGCCATATAAATATCATTTAGAATGTCCTATTTTCAACATATTCCAAAATAAAGGAAAATAAATCATTTATTAAAGGGCTATTACTTATCATTTTACAATTTCTTTTACTTATTTCACGATTTTACCCGTTATGCAAATCTTTATATTTTCCGTTGCGCCGAAATATGTCCATTTCGCTGTCCATTTAGAATCTGATATATTCAGTATTCTATATAGTATATACCTAATATAGGTAAATCGAGTGAAATAGATTTAGAAGGGTTTTCATGTAATAATTTATATCCGCAATGCTAAAAGAAATATTTCTTTAATAATGCTTCTGACATTTACCTATCTGCAGTTTATTTATGGGGAGAAAATTCACCCATTGCAAATTTGATAGATATAGATTTGTTCGACTGTTTACAAAATGATATAGAACATTAGTCGAAAGGCACGGTGTTTGTTTCAGGAGATTGTAATGCAAGGACATCATGCAAACATGACTATATATTATGTGATCAATTTGTGCCCGACATCGACTCAGAGGATTATTGTATTGATACAGTCTTGCCAAGATTTTCAATGGACAAGGGGAGTAACTCAAATGGTAATAGATTAATTGACATGTGTAAAGCTACCTCCCTTAGAATAGCAAAACGGTCGCTTAGGATGGTGTTTATAATGGTGCTAGCTTAATAGTGTGAAAAAGATTTTGAAATGATAAACAGTTTTCTGATTCATGTATGTAATTTTAATGAATTCACCGACCATGCTGCCTTAAATTTCGACATTTTGTGTAACTCGGTTAACGCAAATGGTTCAGAAGTATTTAATTACGAGTATATTAAATCACAAGTAATATAAATCCGTGATTAAATGGAGTGATAATGATAAAGAATTATATCGTTCTGGAATCATAGCAAAATTGCCTGTTTTAAATGATATATTATTGAAATGTAATGTAAATGATGTAAATAGTGTAAATAATACGGTGAATTTATTTACGAGTGCTGTGAGAGAAGTGGCAGATCCTCTTTTCAAAAACATGGTTGTACATTTCCAAGATTTGATGTAACTGAAATTGACGATTCCTGTAAATGGTTTGATTTAGATTGTAGGGAAACAAAGCAATTTTACAAAAATGCATTAAAACAGTTTAATATGTCACATACAGAGACTGATGGATTAGAATTAGTTCAACGTAAAGCGAGGTATACGTAAATATGTTGTTAGGAAAAAAACGTCGTTCTTTTAAATGGCAACAAACTAAAAATTTTGAAAATTTAAAAAAGAGTAAACCACGTGATTTTTGGCGCTATTTTAAAAAGCAACAGGGAAGTAATAATTGTGAAATACCTTTGCACGATTTTAAAACATATTTTGAATCTATGTTCTCTGAAGTAAATTTTGCCTTGAAAGAAAGAGCAGAAGATTTTAACAATGTCCATGATTTTAATGATTTTAACCTTGTTTTTTTTTTCTGAATAAGATGGAAATATTACATTACAGGAAGTACTTAAGGCAATTTCTATGCTTAAACGAAATAAAGCGGCGGGGAAAGATAATCTTTTAAACGAATATTTTATAGAAGCAAGTGATATTTTGTCTGGACATATAACAGAGCTATTTAACAATATTTTAGAATCTTGCATTTTTCCCGAAATCTGGACAAGAGGTTGTATAAGACCATTACATAAAAAAGGAAATAAAGAAAATGTACAAAATTACAGAGGAATAACTTTATTAAGTCATCTTGGTAAATTGTTTACCTGTATTTTAAATCAATGAATAACTAAATGGTGTGATGAAAATAATATTATCTCTGTTTTAAGAAAGGTAGTTCGACTACAGATGCTTTTCTGTACGAAATCTGCTGTGGTCATAGTATTATTTTTACAATAGGTTTATCTCTTAGATTTGGTTTGCTATATTGCTAATCATGGTCATGCAACTACATAGTTAGGTGAAGAAGCAGGCGCTTGTTTTGGTTGAGTCTATTATGTTTTGTTTAGGGGGTGAGTTGTCATACACAAATTTACAATTTATATGCATTTATTTTGTTCCAATGATTGTTATTATCTTAAATGCTTCTGTGATTGTTGTTTTATCAATTCATTTGTAAATAAGATTGTTATATGTCTATTAACGGAATAATTTTAATGAACACGAAATTAGTTCACACCTACATGTGTACTGGTAACGTGATGGTTTAAGCCAATGAATACACATCAATATTATTACAATAAGGCAGAGGAAAAGTGTGCAAAGAGTAAATCGATAATCTTCATGTAATAAACAAACTTTGAATTGCAAGTATTTTTCATATCTTTTCGGCAGGATAAACTATCCGAGGAGGGCCAGGCATTTTCGTATCGTAAAATGGCTGCCATTTACAGTATCAAGTGATTGTCCCAAGCACCACCGCGACTTTGCGCGGGAATTTTAATTATAGCTAACCTCGGCGCGTCGCATAGGATAGAAAATACCTTTTTCATATTTTATTGTAATAAATATTTACAAACTGTGTCTTTCGTTTTTTTTTTTATCAATATATAACCAATAATGATGTTAATATGAATAAATAATCATATCTCAAATCTGTGACTCAAATTTGTGATTATGCTTCAAAGCAGTCAATTGACCGTGAATTTTCTTTTCATATTTTGATTTCCTTGAAATCATTTTTCTCATAGGAAGGCATGCAACTTTAATATGATGATACATTAATTACATTCCATGAAAATGTTTAAAGATATAAAATATCTCATGACATGTTTGTTCATTTTACATTACACCTTTAATTCAGCAAACATAAAGTCTTTACAGAAAGTAGTGTTATAAATTCTTCTCTCTCGTAATTTATAATTTCTACTACTTCCATAATTTCCTTTGCATAAAATAAACAATAACTGTTTTCCGTTTCATTTCACCATTTATTTATTTGAAAGTGTCCTAAATTTCTAATCTATAATTAATATTTAAAGTTACAGTTTTTCTTTCTCACACATGGTTGATTAGTCACTCAATTTTTACTATTTAGCTCTTAAGATCTCATTCTTGAAACTTCCATCTAAAATCCTGAATCTTGACTCTTCAATCTAAAAACTTGAATGTTAACTCTAGCTCTAACAATCTTACTCTTGCATTTTGAATCTTGTTCTTCAATCTTCAATCTAGACTGCCCTTAGAAAATCTTGTCCCAGTATTTATATGAAATACCTAGTCTCTCCATATTTGGAGGTTACCTTAGTGTTAATTGACAAATCTAAGCCTTCTATATTTATGACGACAAGTGTTGATCAAGTAACTGTACCAGAAACAAACAGACTGATTCCTGGAATATTTATGATGGTGACCAATGATTGAGTTCCCTAAACACAACAATTGCAGACCTCTTGTCCATAATTTATGCAGGTACCCGTTGACAGAGTTACCAGACTAAAATCTTCCAGACTGATACACAGTCTAGCACCAACAGATTTATAGTAATCAATAATGGCAACAAATGAGGTCTCAATTCTCATACAAACTCAATCATTAAATCAAACCTTAACCAGGTGCCTTGCTAAAACTACAACACTCCCCCAACCTTAAAAAGCTTAATTGTCCCAATTAAGTTAACAACACCAAACAAAAATATAGAAATGAAACAAAAATCAGTGACTATTCAACCAATCTTACTCCCAAAATGAATAGAAGTTTAACAATAAAACATTCTCAATTAACATATAAACACTGCATTAACTAAAATAACATTATTCAAATACGAAATTCTAAGAAAATACTTAATCTACAGAAATGTTACTTTTGTTTACGACAATTTTTTTTTCTGACTACAATTATACATTGAATACTCAAAACAAACTAATTAAAGTTCTCAAACAGTTATTCAACTTTTAACACCGTGTTTTAATATCAAAATGAAACTTATTTTGTCACTCAATTATATAATATAATTGTTCTGTTGTCCCTTTTTTTCTATTTCACAATAATATATCCTAATTCAATCTTTCACACATTGTCTATTTCTTGCACACAAAGTCCTGGTGCCTATTTATTTCTTAATAAATTTTAACAAATGTGTAAGAATTCTTAAAAGGCACAAACTGAATATAAGATTTGTTTGGTAGTCGTCTCTACCATAGAGTCCTAAGTGCCAAAATATTAAACTTAATATTTATATATAACATAATTGAAATTAGAAAATGGCACTGATTGTTAAACTGAAAATAAAACACTTTAAAATCCAATTTTAACCAGAATCACACAATAATATTCCAATTGAAAAGAATCACAAATTAATATTCCAAATTGAAAAGAATCACAAGTTAATATTCCAATTCAGAATGAATCACAAATTAATATTCCAATTTTGAAATGAATAACAAATTAATATTCCAATTTGAACGAATCACAAATTAATTCCGATTGCGTTTTATATCCAATACATATTTTTGTGAGAACAACGTTTAAAATTCCTCTCATTTTTTTCCCACTATTTTCTTTACATTTTCATATCATTCCATTATTAATTCTCTACACAATTCTGAATGGTAGAAAACTCCGAAATGACTGCAAAATCTCAGAGTACCCTTATATACCCAACATGTACTCCTTTGAAATCAAAACTTAATGAAAGATATTTTACATGATGATTCTTTATGATCTTTATGTTCTGTGCTGGTATGGTATGTGTTGAGTCCTATTCCTTTTACCTCTTCTTACTTGTTGAAAATCTGATTCAGATGTCATCTTCTGCATTGTCTTAGTTTCTTTGATTTGTGATTTATTATTATTCTTGTTGATCTTCGCCATATCTGATTGCCAATTTGTCATTTAATTTCCATGATAATGTTTCAAACTATCATGATGCATGATTTCCACATGGCCATTATCTGTCCTTGTTATCAGTGCTAACCCTGTCCATTTTGTGACCAACAGTGCATTTTGAAGATCGTTTTAGAAATGAACACTTCTTGCATTGCTTTATATGAATTTCAACACTGTGTCTTAGCTTAAACCAATAAAACTTGCATTTTATTTTTGACAAAGTTTTTCTAATTCCCAAATGAGCGCCTGTAACTGAGTCATGTGTAGATACCAAAATCTCTTTTTGTAAAACCTTTGGAACAATAAGAGTCAAAGCGTCCTCTCTTGTGTTGAGAATACTGTTACATTTTATAAACAGCACTCCATCTTTCATCACTAGCAAGTCATAGTTAAACCAGTAGTTCCTTATATTTGGAGAATATCTAGCTACCTTGTCCCTGGAGGGTCGTTTGTTTTCAATAACCCATGTTATAACAACTTCTAAATCTGGGTCTGCTCTCTGTAGTTTTGCAATTTTGACAGGTGATAACAAGTAGTGTTGAACTGCATAAGACAACCCAAGTTAGATGCCTGAGCTTCATTTACTGATGAAACAACTTCGCCACCTAGTATGGAATTTACGTTCTTGTCAACCACTTGTTTGCTTCCAGTAACCCATGATGTCCCAACACCTAAATCAAGGTCTGCTCTCTGTAATTTTGCCATTCTAATAGGTGAATAATTAATAGTGTTGAACTGCTTAAGACAACCCAAGTTAGATGCCTGAGCTTCATTTTCTGATGAAACAACTTCGCCACCTAGTATGGAATTTACGTCCTTGTCAACCACTTGTTTATTAATTTCGCTGATGTTGAGATTGCTTCCACTTCTTCGACCATGCGAATGTAGACTTTCACAGAAATGAAGTCGACCAATGTGATATCGAAAATACTTCCTTGTCCTATTCATTCCATGGAAAAGTGACCTTAAACAACTCAATAATCTCATAACTTGTAGCTGCATTAACAAGAAAACATCACTCCAAAATGCCCAGTCATTTTGAGGTTTCACTCCTAACACAACAGGTTTGATACTTTTCCCTTCACCTATGTTCCTACCGAACAAGGGAACAACATTATCAAATTTGGCAAAATCCGACCAAGACTCATGTTTCCTCATACAGGTTACACATCCTTTGCAAGGTAAATTTTCCAAGATCGTTTTTCCATCATAACAACTACACTCTTCTGGTTCACATGACATTCTAGAGAGACTGTCAACATTTGTATGTTTTTTTCCACTTCTATGTTCAATCCTAAAATTTAACTGTGACACAACTTCTAACCAGCGAGCCATTTGATCTGTCGGCGACTGGAATGACATTAACCATCGCAGACTCGAATAATCTGACCTTAAAAGAAATTCTCTCCCTAAAAGGTAGTGTCTAAACTGAGTAATAAAAGTCACAACATCTAAAAGTTCTCTTCAAGTTGCACAGTACAGTCTTTGAGTTTGATAAAAGACTTAATTGCAAACATAAAAGGCTTCACAACATTAACTTAAATTCCGCTTCCTGATATAACCCTTTTAACTTACTGCTCCATTTAGTGAAATCATATTTAATATTATCATATGTTTTACTAGTTAATTTGCAGTCATCAATTTTCACTTTCTCTTTCAATAAATCTAATTGATTTAATTCATGCAAATATCCAAATAATGACCCCTTGGTCAATTTTACATTTCTATCAAAAGTTAACTAATCTAATGGGAATTGAATTGCCTCGAACTTCCCTATGGGATACTAGCACACTTCCCATAAACACTTTATCTGCTGGCTATTTATTTTCCGAAATGCAGGAGATGCCTAATGATGAGTTAATTGTTCCAAGATTTATTGCCGTACCAGGTTTAACAATGTCTGAATTTACTTGAATTGATACCATTGACTGTGTTATAATTTTCACAAATCTGAATGGCACCTTCTCCACAATTTCTTCATTAACCCTCATTTAATTCCAATCGAGCAATAAATCAAAAAATATTTTTCTTATCCCATTAATCTATCTTCGTGAATATGTGCAATGGAAACAGTTTACTTAACAGTCTGAAGAAAATTCACACTGACCAACTACAATTTATAATCCATCTATGTCATTAATCCTTTGTAGATAATGATTTAAGATTTTATCTCTCTGTAACATGGCTTCTTGCTCTGTTTTTCTAATAGCTACTTCTAATTTTCGGTTTTCTTCTTCTGCTATTTTCAGTTTTTCATGTAGTAACTGAGTTTTTGATAAAACATCACCGAATTGTTCTTCCACAATAATTGAAGCTGCACCGGTTTGTTTCTTTGATCCCATTCTATTAATTTTATAATGTAGAGTTCAAATGAATGTCTCTTCAGATAGTCACTTTAAAATCTTTTCTAAACGTGTTAAAGTCCAAAAATCCCGTTCGCTGCCACCAGTGTTATAAATTCTTCTCTCTCGTAATTTATAATTTCTACTACTTCCATAATTTCCTTTGCATAAAATAAACAATAACTGTTTTCCGTTTCATTTCACCATTTATTTATTTGAAAGTGTCCTAAATTTCTAATCTACAATTAATATTTAAAGTTACAGTTTTTCTTTCTCACACATGGTTGATAAGTCACTCAATTTTTACTATTTAGCTCTTAAGATCTCATTCTTGAAACTTCCATCTAAAATCCTGAATCTTGACTCTTCAATCTAGAAACTTGAATGTTAACTCTAGCTCTAACAATCTTACTCTTGCATTTTGAATCTTGTTCTTCAATCTTCAATCTAGACTGCCCTAGAAAATCTTGTACCGGTATTTATATGAAATACCTAGTCTCTCCATATTTGGAGGTTACCTTAGTGTTAATTGACAAATCTAAGTCTTCTATATTTATGACGACAAGTGTTGATCAAGTAACTGTACCAGAAACAAACAGACTGATTCCTGGAATATTTATGATGATAACCAATGATTGAGTTCCCTAAACACAACAATTGCAGACCTCTTGTCCATAATTTATGCAGGTACCCGTTGACAGAGTTACCAGACTAAAATCTTCCAGACTGATACACAGTCTAGCACCAACAGATTTATAGTAATCAATAATGGCAACAAATGAGGTCTCAATTCTCATACAAACTCAATCATTAAATCAAACCTTAACCAGGTGCCTTGCTAAAACTACAACAGTAGTATGCAATCGTACCTATATTACATACGAATGTATGTAATATTTTTCTTGTTATGTATGGTTAAACCCTTTAAGCGTTAATCAAAATTGTTTTATTGTCGTTTTTAAACAGAGATTAATAGATGAATATTTACAAGAATGGAGAGCTAGTATTAATTGTAATGATGTATTATTTTTTATATAAATCAGTAAAGGACATGCAGTTTTGAAATGTCACCTTATTTAGAAAATATTGTATCAAGAAGACTAAGAATAGCTTTGACAAAACTGCGTATTTCAGCTCATAATCTTAGAATACAGACAGGTATTCACGTGAAAGAGTAGAACGTAATTTAAGATATTGTTTAATTTGCAATACAAATGAAATTGAGGACGAGTTCCATTTTGTGTTTAAGTGTCCTGCATATGAAAATTTAAGAAATATATATATATTAAGAATTATTATAGAAATAGACCAAGTATGTTTAAGTTTACTCAATTATTACAAAGTGATAAAAAATAAAGAAACAAGTATGTTTTGTCAATATATTAATGAAGCTTTCAAATTAAGATACCAGCTTATTAATGCTTAGATGTGTATATGTATTTCAACCTACTTTTATGTATACCTAACAGGTCCAAACTAATGAAAAGTTTTATTGTGTATACTATTGTATGTAATAGCCATTATGCTTTAATATTTGTGTCATCTTTATTTTGTTTCGTCCATCCAATATAATTATTATGTTTACTTTCATGTCATTGTATTTTTCATGTCATTATATATGTATGCTTGTATATATGTTAATCACGAGGAAACTTGTAGTTTAAATGAAATAAACGTTCTTCTTCTTCTTCTTCTTCTTCTTCTTCTTCTTCTTCTTCTTCTTCTTCTTCTTCTTCCTAATAAAGTCAAACATGTACAATATATGTTAAAAATATTACCAATACCAACATTTTATATAACTATTTTTTTGTTTCAGAGATAAAAAATAAACAGTCCATTGTTTAAAAAAATCTCCCTTTCGCAAAAATTCATCGGCGCAACGGTGTTATGAAAGTTATTACAACAATACAATGAATGCTTAGTATAGGTTAGTGTTTAGTAATATGTATTAACAAAAATAATTGGTCAAGCCTGCCGCAGGCAGGCGACCAATTATTTTTGTTAATGCATATTAAACAATAACTGCAAATCGGCTCTTACTCGGCAGTAATTAGTGTAGCCGCTATTTCATGAAGAAACCTGTGCTGATATAGAAAATTGTGATTGGCGTATTTTAATTAGCCAGGTCCGGTGTTTCTAAAAAGGCTGATAACACTGTAGCAATGTGAGGATACATTCAAATTTATTACATAGATAATGCACGTGGAGCTCAGCTCGCAGAGACAAATGTGAACGCAGTATACATTTTGATATCCTTTAAACTCTATGAAAAATGTCAATTATTATAATTGCTGACTGTTTTATAGTTTCTAGAAAAAGTAAGCAAAACATTATTTTGTTTCATATGACAGGAATGAATTGCATTAACAAACCTAGATATTGTTGAAAACTCATTGTTTTACATGCCAGATTAAGTAATTGGACCCCATCCTTGTTTGTACGTGACTGCTGGGTTAATTAAAGAGGTGACACTTTCTATATTCTTATCTGATATCGAGTTGTAAGAGCCGATTTGCAGTTATATGGGTAAGAGTTCGATAAGACTCCCTACGGTCGTCTTAATACGAACTCTTACCCATACTTAACCTATTTAATGATCAACATTATTTTTTTCAACCAAAAACATGCAAGGCATTGCTCTAAATCACTGATAGCTCCGCCCTTTCACTCTACAAGATGTCTACACCTTGTCAAGTTTCTAACATGTCACATTTAGATAAGCTAATTAAATGGCCCTTTCAACATATAATCAGGCACATGTTTTACTGAAATGTCACAGAATTGATACAGTCCTACGCATAAACCCTTCCAGCCTGCTGAATCTCAGTAAGGGCTTATCAGTTAGTAAATCACTATTAACTGTATATCTCCCATTAACACGTCCACTGAGTTGAGAGTTTTGTCATTATTTATTGCCCCTCTGTATTCTTATCTAATGGCCCCAACTTTGAAGGATCAAATTTCTATAGAAGATACACTCACTAAATTTATCAATGTTTTTTTCTCCTTTCTTTTGTAAATGGGTCTGTGGCCCAATTGAATTGTGAAACTTAGCAATTATTTGTAAATATACTTTATAACATAAATTATGTTGTTTTTTTAATTAATAATAAATAAAGTTCAATAGTTAAGTGTCACTGTTACTCATGTTACTGACTGAACCCCCCTCCCGGCTCGCTAAAAAACAAAAACAAAAAACTGTTCATAGATGCAACTTTTACTGCAAAGTGCAAGACTCTTAACTAAAATGACCAGGTAAGTGATAATTAAGTATTAGCTCGACTATACTAAGAATGTGGTGAGTTGTCCTACTCACCTCGGTTTGCAAGTCCATACTTTAAATTAATGTTTATGCGCCTATAACTTCTTTATTTCTTAAGGTATCAATTTCAAATATACATGTATATTCCTAATCATCATCCACATCATTTGATAAGGTGCAAAACTCTAAAACCAGTATTTCCAGAACTATATCCCATTGAACTTAAAATAATGTTATATTTTACTCTAACATCTTCATTTCATATTAAAGTATTGACTTTAAACTTCAAACATGTGTTCCTTATCATTAACTACATCATATGTGATAATGTTGTTTTTTTTTACTCTAACACCAATTTTTCCAGGATTATCTCCCCATGAATTTTTTTCCTCTCAAAAAACGTTACTTTTACTTTCTTTTTTATTTCTTAAGGTATCAACTTCTAACTTCAAATATATTTCCTTATCATGTGTGACAAGATTCATAACTGTAGCATGAATATTTCCAGGATTATTTCCCCCATTAAACTTTTTTTTTAATTAAAAATTGATATTTTCACGGGGGAGGAAGTGTTACACGAAGGATGGAGTTCTTATGATAACTTGTTTGGAGTTCTTATGATAACTGTCACGGAGTTCCTGGAAAACGTCACAGATTTCTGTGGAAAACTTTTCTATATACTTGGAGAACTCATGTAAAAAATGGTCATTTTTACCTTTAAATGGGGAGTTTGAGGTGCTAAATTAAACTTTGATAATTAAGCTTGCTCTACATATTGTATAATATTTCGGAAAAACCTTTTAGTCTATTTTTCATCGCCTATTTAAAAAAAATCTGGTAGTTTTGAGTAAAATTTCCAAATTACTTCACATTCTTACATATTGACCTTTTCATTTGTGATCTTCTTCGTTGCTATACATAAATTCATAATTGTAATGCAAAGTTGCAAACATAAAGCCCAAGCTAATAAATTTATACCCGATTTTTCAAATGTCACGAAGTTCTTGTGATAACTCAAAATATGTCCTGGAGTTCTTATGATAACTTTTGTTACTGCCAGTGTGTTTCTTGTGCTTAATTACGCCACATTTAAGAGTAGTTTATTAGTCTATAAGTGTGTAAATCATTAGGAAGCATAGTACGCATATCATTTGCACACACATTTGGTTATATAACGTTGATTTTCAGCGTATTTCAGTTCAAGAGATATTTTTCTTACCACCGTTTCGTGTGGGTTGTTTGTGTTTCTTTGTGTTTTTTTTCTTCATTTTATTGGAATGACTGAAAACATACTTGATGAAGAGCATTTACTCACAGGATAAAAATACGCTTTGCATTTAATATTTAAGCATGATTTCTTCATGTATACATTATTCCATGCAGTTTTAGAGAACATGAAGTAATTATGCTATCGGTTTGCCGAAACAAATTACATGTAAATGGTTTGCAGCACAATAGGAAGTAGTATGTGTAGTATGTACTACCTTTATCTAAATTTAAAGAGGGGGTGTCATCTTTAGGTATTCAATGGATATCTTAATTTCTAAAAGGTATCAATTTTGTCATAGAAACGTATAAAGTTCTATGAAAAGGATATGACAATAGAAAGTAAGTTTTTTTTGTGTTTGTTTTGGGTTTTACGTCACATCGACACAGTATAGATCATATCGCGACGTTCCAGCTTTGCTGGTGGAGGAAGACCTCATGTGCCCTTCCGTGCATTATTTCAGTCACGAACGGGTACCTGAGTAGAACCACCGACGTTCCGTAAGCTAGCTAAATTGCTTCCTCACATTAAAGAATCCAAAGTCCCTGTCGGGATTCGAACCCACAGCGGTGAGAAAGTAAGTCTTTAATAATATATGTGAGTCACCATAAGGTTCATGCCGTTTCTTTCTCTATTATATCAAATGAAGCATCACTTGACGTACAGAAATCTCAATATTGCGGAAAATTATTGCATACATTTTTCTTATCAAAGTTGGGAGTCATTCCCCCTAAATAATCCTAGCTGTGGAAACTTTTTCTGTAATTGACAACAAAAATATATTGTCGAACTTCTTTCTCTCCAACCCGTAGGGCACGTGCAAATATGTTGAAGAGATCGATAGTAATCGGTTGATTTTTTATGTTTAAAAAGATCATACATTTCGGGTGCATGGGTGTGAAGGGTATCCCAGATATTTACTTGTTGTTTATGGTATAAATTGATACAAATTACTTAGCCGCTTCTTGAGGAAAGCCCAACTATATATTGTCTGCTTAAGAAAGGCGATTGCTTAAAACATGCGTAACTGAGAAAAAAGTTAAATTTTTTAACATTGTTTTGCCTGGAGGGTTAAGCTATGTTTCTGCTGAATACAGGTGACCGCTGGTTCAGGTTTTCCTGAAGATAGCCCATAATTCACATGTTTATCCTTTGTAGACTGTTTCATGTTCAATCTTTACTTAAAAGATTTTGGGTTTTCTGACAGCCGAATCCTGAAAAAATGACAGTTACCTAAAAATTACGTGCACACCAAGCTATATACATGTACCGCATATTAACTTTACTTTGTCATCATAATAACGATATGCATGTCTATTATGCGACTTATATATTTCTCTGTAGTTGCTGTAAATTCAACCGGTAGGAAGTTAGCAGTAGCAGTGAGCAGTAGCAGTAGCAGTAGCAAATTTATAAAACGTGAAGTTGGCAGTAGCAGTAGGACAGCAGTAGCAGTAGCAAAATTATAAAACGTGAAATTGGCAGTAGCAGTAGCTCAGCAGTAGCAGTAGCAAAATTATAAAACGTGAAGTTGGCAGTAGCAGTAGCGCAGCAGTAGCAAAATTATAAAACGTGAAGTTGGCAGTAGCAGTAGCTCAGCAGTAGCAGTAGCAAAATTATAAAACGTGAAGTTGGCAGTAGCAGTAGAGTAGCAGTAGCAGTAGCAAATTTATAAAACGTGAAGTTGGCAGTAGCAGTAGAGTAGCAGTAGCAGTAGCAAAATTTATAAAACGTGAAGTTGGCAGTAGCAGTAGGACAGCAGTTAGCAGTAGCAAAATTATAAAACGTGAAATTGGCAGTAGCAGTAGCTCAGCAGTAGCAGTAGCAAAATTATAAAACGTGAAGTTGGCAGTAGCAGTTGGACAGCAGTAAAAAAAAAAAAAAAAACCC
>NW_026858984.1:0-15187 GCF_026571515.1 Ruditapes philippinarum
TTTTCCCTTTTAAAGGATCGAACCGGCGTCTCCTTGATTATGAATCCGGTGTTCTTCCTATAGAACAGACTGGTATATACTACAATGATTATGATTTGAATTTAATTAGAATTTTAATTGTTTTATTGTCATTATGGCTATGTGTCTTGTGTAATAGTTTTAAGAAATGGCCTGCTTTCCAGTATATTATATCTTACTTTGAAAATGTCCCTCTTAAAGGTCTTTGTTTGCTGTCTTTGTCAATTAAAATGTCTGCATGAAATGATGTAATTTGAACTTAATCAGATTTTATCAGAACCGTTTCAAGTATTTGACGTTTTTTTTAAATAGCTGCCATGTTTTCTTATGTGTGCCATGTTTGTCAAGCAATAAAAGTACATCCGTATATGTAAATATCTCTACATCCATTTGCATCGTTTTTACTTAATCAGATTTTATAGATAGTGTCTTAATAATGCATTTTTTTCTGTTGAATAACTATTTTACCTATGTTTTCTTCAACATTCTAGTGTTGCTTATGTACTCCTTGTGTTCCTTGCAGTATATTTTTTAATTCCTTGGAATTTTTACCTACTGCTTAAATTTATTACATAACCGATACCAAAGCTCCTTTGACTAAAGACATCCTATTTATACATATTTGACGTCATCTCGGTACTAAAATCTCCACGTAGAATGAAATTGTTTTAACTTTAATCATACCGACGGACGGACGGACGCGACAAAGCGAATCCATTTTAGCCCCCCCCCCCACATTTTGTGGTGGGGGTATAAATATACAAGTTCTAGTAGCTCTTCCAAGAACTTTGTATGACAATTTGAAAGAAAATGCATCAACATATCTCGCTTTGGCATCGTCAAATGTAGTATGATTTCAGAACAGTGTTACCATAATAATATTGTTCACAGCACAGCAACAATAAAGGATCCTATAGTTATATTTATTCCTAAAAATAGGTGAAAATTTATATAATTTTGAGCGATATTTTTATGAAATTGCGTATTAAAAGTTATGTCTTAGCTTGTTTTCTGGTTTTTACACACATTCTGAAACATTTTGTTCATATCTCGGCAGGTGACCAACTATATGATTGTCTAAGTCTAGTTGTCAGAAGCAATTGACCGTAAGACTGTCAGAGATATCAGTTGTCAGAGAGAAATTTCGTCTCGCCCGACGCATGATCCAGCAACCCACGGATTAACTTATCCAATGCTCTCTATTGAGCTAGGCTGGCAACCTCTCTGTGTATCTAAACTGTTCAGTTAAACACTTAATCAGCATACCGCACCTCTTTCCGTCCTTTACATATATATCTTTTTTCAATATAAAAATATGTACGATGAAAAAAATGGCACGAGATAAAACATTTAAACATAGATGCAAAATGTATGAATGGTTACATAGCCATACCAAAAACAACATTATATATCAAGGATAATACAAAAAGTTTACCCAAACTGGTATTTCCATTGTGGTCAAATACAAAGGTAATAGATTAAACTATACTGAGCTGAAAAGATGTCTTTTATAGTGAATTTTAACTTAACAAATTACATAATATCTTTTATATTTTGAAGAAGCTAATTCCACAAAGTACAAACTTTATAAACCCCCTTAAAAAGACAAATTGATAATGTAGGACAAGTGTTAGCTATAATAGCAGCAGAGTGCTTGACAAAGTTGGAAGGGATACTATAAAAAACAAGTTGCCGTATTCCATCTAACAGTATTAATGTACTTTAGGATTTTAGCTTTAGAAAACAGTTTACATGCTACAGATGTATCTTTTTGTTGGGTTTTTCGTCGCACCGACACAATTAAGGCCATTTGGGCGACTTTCCAGCTTTACTGATGAAGGAAGATCTCAGGTGCCCTTCCGTGTTTCAGGCACAAACGAGCACCTGCGTAGAACCACCGAGGTTCCGTGAGCTAGCTAAATAGATTCCTCAAATGAAAGAATCTTGAAAATTCTTGTTAGGATTCGATCCAAAAGCTGTTAACGATATTAACCGCCCGGTCAGAAATTTATAAAATTTTAATGGGTTTAAAACATATGCCAATTTCGTACTTCGTATTTCTCTGGCCTGTCGGTGTTATAGAAAATTTGAATCATAGCAAGCTCTCCTACATCCCACAACAATGAAGTGTCTGCACATATAATGGAGACATTAACAAAACTAGTGTGAAGTATCTAAGAACATCTGTATAAATAAAACAATTGGTGCTGGAAGCAATTATATAGGGCTTACAAATGAAATTTTGAATTTAGCAAGAACGGTCCAACGTTTAACTCGCTAACTGATACTATCTATGTATAGTAGATATGTATAAAGTATCTATGGACAAACTTGAAAATTCGCCTGAGAGCAGAATAGTGCATAAAATGGCAGGGGTAATCGACAAACATATGAATACTGAAGCCAAAAAAAGTTTGTTAAGAGTGTGATAAAAAATACAGTATCTAAAGGATGACATTCGGCAGGATATTTCAGTAATACAAGCAAGATTGAACTCAATTACTGATGCCACAAAAACTTTAACATCAAGTCAGAACAACAGAAGACACAGTAACTTTGTGATAAAGATAACAAGAACAAGAATGTCGAACGACACATATACTCCTCTTTCTAGCCATTGACTCACATAATTGGTAATTTTATTACAGAAACTTGCCAAAAATGGGTACATGGAAGTGTTCAATTATGGAAAAATCAACGGAAACCATTTTGACATTTAAGGCCCATGTGACATTTAGCTTTGACCTAATGACCCCTAAATCAATAGAGGTCATCATCTTCTACTAATGACCAATAACTATGTGAAATATGAAATTCTGGAAACAAAGTGATCCCTCGGAAGCAGACTTTGTGATAAATACTTTTCAAGATAATCAGCTGAAACCCTTTTGACATTTAAGGCCCCTGTGACCTTGACCTTTGACCTAGAGACCCCAAAATCAATAAAGGTCATCTATTAGTTATGACCAGTTACTATGTGAAATATGAAGACTTTGTGATGAATAATTTTCAAGATAATCAGCGGAAACCATTTTGACATTCAAGGCCCCTGTGACCTTTACCTTTGACCTAGTAACCCCAAAATCAATAGGGGTCATCTACTAGTGATGATCAATCACTATGTTAAATATGAAGACTTTGTGATACATACTTTTCAAGATAATAAGCGGAAACCATTTTGACATTTTAAGGTCCCTGTGACCTTGACCTTTGACCTAGTAACCCCAAAATCAATAGGGGTCATCTACTAGTTATGATCAATCACTATGTGAAATATGAAGACTTTGTGATACATACTTTTCAAGATAATCAGCGGAAACCATTTTGACATTTTAAGGTCCCTGTGACCTTGACCTTTGACTTAGTGACCCCAAAATCAACAGGAATCATCTACTAGTGATGACCATTAACTATGTGAAATATGACGACTTTGTGATACATACTGTTCAAAATAATCAGCGGAAACCATTTTGACATTTAAGGCCCCTGTGACCTTGACCTTTGACTTAGTGACCCCAAAATCAATAGTCGTTATCTACTAGTGATGACCAATAACTATGTGAAATATGAAGACTTTGTGATACATACTTTTCAAGATAATCAGCGGAAACCATTTTGACATTTAAGACCCCTGTGACCTTGACCTTTGACCTAGTGACCCCAAAACCAATAGGGGTCATCTACTAGTGATGACCAATCACTGTGTGAAATATGAAGACTTTGTGATACATACTTTTCAAGATAATCAGCGGAAACCATTTTGACATTTAAGGCCCCTGTGTCCTTGACCTTTGACCTAGTGACCCCAAAATCAATAGGGAGCATTTACTAGTGATGACCAATCACTTTGTGAAATATGAAGACTTTGTGATACATTCTTTTCAAGATAATCAGCGGAAACCATTTTGATATTTAAAGTCTTGTGACCTTGACCTTTGACCTAGTGACCCCAAAATCAATAGGGGCCATCTACTAGTCATGACCAATCACTGTGTGAAATATGAAGACTTTGTGATAAACGCTTTTCAAGATAATCAGCGGAAACCATGTGGTCTACCGACGGACAGACCGACGGACAGACCGACGGACCGACAGACAGACCGACATTAGCAAAACAATATACCCCCTCTTCTTCGAAGGGAGGCATAATAAAGATCAACAAGGTAAAGGAAACGTTCACAGGACGCCGCCCCGAACACACAAGCAGGACACCCAGAAGGCACTCTACCCTGTCATAAAAGTGGAAATTTAAATTCTAAGGTAATTAATTAATTGGGGACCAAACGCCGCTTTTCATGGAATGACACTACTGTGTCACATTGAAGGTTCCATGATAACCGCCGTATGAACACATCTGCGGATGTTTCTAAATTCAAAATTTTACCATTTTCGTGTTTAAATAATGAATTCTGCTATAGCCGGTGCTGGGGGCGTGGACGGTAGCTTGCACTTTCGAGTACCGTCCATGAACAGGCTCAATCAAACCGAGCCCGCAACATTTTCAATTTTGCCGTGTAGGGCTTTCTTAAGGTACTCAGTTTTTCTCTATTTTGTTGATAAGTGATAGTATGGGAATCAAATCAATTACTGTTCTCAAAACCTGTAGAAATTCAAGTGATAGAAGTGATAGTATTGTTATCGCTATTCTCCAAGGTACTGAAGAAAGGAAAACAATTCTGAATGCTCAACGTAGATTAAAAGATTCAGAACAATACACTAAAATGTTCAACTACAAAGATCAGACAACATAGGAGAGCTGTCAACCTGAATTTGAAATCCATTGTAAACGTGTTGCGAGATAATCGTTGTAATATCTCAGTCCATGGAGATCGTGTTGTTGAGGAAGACCGTAGATCCTACAGAGGGCCCCATGGTGGGAATTTGCGATATCGTATTAACAGAAATCCTAGTCATTTTAAATATACTAGTAGTGACAGAAAAAATTATTTTTCAACTTACTCGCGCAAAAGCATTCGAGTAATGCATACTCCTAAAATTATACAAATGACACACTATCTTCTTTTTCAAATGATGATAATCATCATAATGGGTATTATAGAGACCCCAAGAATTCTCCGTCAACATGGTCCAGTTTTCATGACAGATCAAGAAGTCACCGAAACAGTAGATTCTACAGAGATGGTCATTTTTAGGTTAAGTGTGGATTCTGGAATGTGCGTGGGTGGAGTTCATGCAATAATTCAGATAGTCATATTCTTAAACAAAGTTGTATAAAATATGATAAACAATATCAACAAGGAAAGGCGGCGTTCAATGAACGCAACCCCCATATGACCCAGCAACAAGAACCAATGGCAAGGAGCCCAGGCGGACCGCAAACAAAAACAGGACAGGGCATATCTTGATTTTGATATAATTGGAATTGCTGAAACTCACCTATACAAGTATTTTGGTTGGTAATTATACATTATGTTTTGCATGCTTTTCGTAACTTTTTGTGCACTGTCTCCCTCTTCTCTCCTTGACACTGAACTGACCAGACGTTCCCTTTCACTCGGAGTGGAATACTTCAACTACAGTTAATCTATCAGGTAAGTAATTTATTATTATTATTTACTTATTCCAAACATAAATAATAGAAAGCATATTCATAGAAATACCAAGCATGACTCTGAATGTGTAGAATCAGAACACTTATGCCCCACGAAGTTTGATTTAAAAAGCATCCCTGCCTGCTTTGTGTCAAGCTATAATTTTATGGGAAAAATCAATTTGGATATTGAAAAACTTAAACAGGGACTAAAATTGCAATCTGATCTTATATTGCGTAAGATTAATGGTGTAAAATTGTTAAATCTGAAATGTATGAGAAACTAAGTAATAAAACTATTTATCCAAATGACTCTATAAAGCTGTCCAATAGAAAACGTAAACCCTGGTGGAACCAAGAGTTAACTGATATTTGGAAAAGTTTACATGCAGCAGAATACAGGTGGTTAAGATGTAATGATCGAGCTACTCTTTGAATTTATCAGAGCTGTTGAAAAAGATAAATTAGGAAAGGCATCCGATATTGTAGCCCAATAGAAGTCTTGAAAAATGATGCTTCTTTAATTGTTAGACATCTGCGGATGTTTCTAAATTCAAAATTTTACTAACTCATGTTTAAATGTTGGATTCTGCTTAAGCCGGTGCTAGGGGGCGTGGACGGTAACTTGCACTTTCCAGTACCGTCCATGAACAGGCTCAATCAAACCGAGTCTGCAACATTTTCAATTTTGCCGTGTTGGGCTTTCTTTAGGGATTGTGTATTTATCTATTTTTACATAGTATTTTAACGTATGTTTCGACACTGGACAAGGTACCATATGCGTGATCAAAGAATATTATAAATCCTATTCCTAAATACGGTTCTAAAGACCCAAATGATCCTATGTCTTACCGTGGTATAGCTTTAGCTCCTACTATGTACAAGATGTATATTAACATTTTAAATGAACATATTGTAAAGTAGACTGAAAGTAATTAGCCAAAACGGTTTAAGGAAAAACGTAGCACTGTTGATCATATTTCAAGTCCTACAAATATAATTGATACAAGAAAGAAAAACAAACAGTCGACATTCTGCGCATTTATTGACTTAAGCAAAACATACGATTCAGTCAACAGGTCAATTTTATGACGTAAGCTTAATGAATGCGGCATGTCAACCAAGATGCTCTCAGCAGTTATGTCCCTTTATAAGGATATATCAGCATGTGTTAGAGTAAATGGTATGTGTACCGATTGGTTTAATGTAAACACTGGTGTAAGGCAGGGTTCCTAACTGTCCACCATACTTTTCAATATTTATATATCAATTACTTAGCTATTATGTTGAAAAAATATGAGCAAAGGCATTGATATCGATGGTGAAAATGTTTGTATATTGTTATATGCAGATATCATTGTATTGATTGCTAAAGTTGAAAATGATTTACAAGATTTATTATAAATGTTAAACAAATGGTGTGAAGGAAACGGAATGGGTATCATTGAGGGTAAAAGTTAAGTTGCACAATTTAGACCAAGTTCAGTTCCAAGGTCATGGTTTGTTTTTAAATGAGGAGACTGTAAAATTGAATATGCTTGTAGACATATGTACCTTGGTTTAGCTTTAACCGATCCCCTAGATTATAACAAAACAGCTAAAACAGTTCCTCAGTGTGCTGGACGTGCCCTCGGGCTCCTCATTGCTAAGTACAAATCGTTCGGTGAAATCAATTTTATGAGGTTTACACAAAGTTATACTTTTCTTGTGTGGTAGCATTTATCTATTTCATGTGTCAATGCCGTTCATCACAAAGCAATTGGGTTCTTTCTTCGTACTGGTAAATACACACCTATTGTTGCAGTCCAAGGTGTCATGGATTGAAACTCAGTGGAAAAATATGTAACAATTGGCCTAGATGTTAACTATATACTGATTGTAGGATTAATGAGAAGATATTTAATTGGTCAGTAAATAAAGGCAATAATAGATTTAACAAGCAATTATCATAGTATTGCAAACAATCCATAAGTCCTCTACCGATAAGAACCCCAGCAACATTCTGATTCAATTTTACCAGTGAATGAATGAAATGAATGAACTTAAATCTTTTGAGTTCTAACTTTGTCTATATCACAGTAATGTTAAGTTTCCCTGCCTAGTAAGGCAATTATGTTTATACAACCTTGTCATATTATTACGATGTGGGATTTTAAAGTAAATCTTATAAGGAATGAAGAAGTTGTAGTAAAAAAAAATATCAATTTCTCGAAAAAAAGTCTAAGTTCAAGGGGGACATAATTCTGGAAATAGTCTTGCTAGAGTATTTAACCTTCTCAAAAATGTTGAGTGATAATAAGAAACATATATATGAAGTTTGAAGTAGATACATTAGGAAATAAAGAAGTTATTTAAAAAAGACAACATTTTTTTTTCATAAAAATTCTAAGTTCAAGGGAGGTAATACTGATAATTTTTGTGCTACAGTTGTAAACCTTGTCACATATGATGTGGTTGATGACCAGAAACTTATATTTAAAGTTTGAAGTAAACACCTTAAGAAATAAAGAACTTATAGTGAAAAAGCTGAAAAAATTAAATCAGAAATCTTGAAATCCAGGCTATTTGTTGCCATAGCAACCAGAATTTTCAACATAGGAAGAAAAGAAAAAGATGTGCATAATCTGCAGACTGCCATCTACCCATATTTTATGTTTCATAAAAATATTTTCAGTTCTTTTTGAGTTATCACTGGATCCAGTTTATGTGTTACATTTGCCATATTTTCAGACTATTTGTTGCCATAGCAACCAGAATTTTCAACATAGGAAGAAAAGAAAAAGACGTGCATAATCTCTATACTGCCATCTATCCATATATCAAGTTTCATAAAAATATTTTCAGTACTTTTTGCGTTATCGCGGGATCCAGTTTTGTGGACGGACGGACTGACAGACAGACGGACATACAGACAGACGGACAGACGGACGGAGGGTAAACCTAAAGTCCCCTCCGGTTAAACCGGTAGGGGACTAAAAACTTGCCATTCATTGTAAAAGATAAATTGTGTATAAGACATATGGATATGTATACTTTGCTTCCTTTTGATAAATCACAGGAGCTTGAAATTCTATCAATAATCGCTCAAAAGTCCGATTAAAAAAAAATCCATACCTATATATAAAAAAAACACTTATATAGGTATGGATTTTTTTTTAAATCGGACTTTTGAGCGATTATTGATAGAATTTCAAGCTCTTGTGGATAAAAATATGATACTATAGTATTGAATGATTTATTTACTGCATTGATGAATAGTCATATTGATCAATTCCAAACTGATTTGAATAGATACAGAGGTGTGAATGGTACTAACCGAAATAAACTAAGAACATACAGATTGTTAAAGAGTAGTTATGATACTGAGTTACGAGGTATGATCAAAAAGTTATCGGTCCGATATACTTCTAACCTCTACATTGGCATTTACACACAATACGTCGATACTGATATCTTATTAAAGATTACTGACCGAGTGACACGCGGTTTTAACATAGAATACACTTTGATCAGTAGAGGGATGTGTCATTAAGACCAAATAGGGAAAGTTGAAATCAGAGCCGTCATAAGGTATCTCTGTAAGAAAGGGATGTTCTCTAAGGAAATCCATGAAGACTTTATGGATTCACTAAGAAATGAGTCCCCTTCCTATAGCACTGTAAAACAATGGGCAGCTGAGAGAGGCAGGGAGAGCATTGGAGATGAAGAAGGGTCTGGGCGGCCAAAAGATGCCACCAACGATGAACCCGCCGAAGCTGTGCACGATCTGGTCATGTGCGACAAACGGCGAGATCTGTGAAGCATTGCTAGGGAAGTGGGTATAAGCGTAACTTGGTTCATTTCAGGCAAATTTGACTGATTTTTAAGGCATGTCAAAGGTTTCCGCTAGATAGGTCCCCAGACAGTTGACTGACGACTAGAAACGGACCAGGCTTGACATTTCAAGATATCTTTTGTCTCGCTACAAGAATGAACCTGATTTTATCTACCGGATCGTAACTCAGGATGAAACATTGGTCCATTACTTCAGGCCAGAATAAAAAAAACAGCGCATGCAGTGGGAGCACCCTGGCTTACCTCCTCTGAAGAAATTCAAGTGGGTGGCATCATCAGGGAAGATGATAGCTTCAAATTTTTTGGAGGTCAGGGGATAATCTTGATTGACTATTTTGAGCGAATACCATAAACGATACGTACTTTGCAGACGAATGGAGACGTCTGCATCAAGAAATCGCACATAAAAGGAGTGGCAAACTGACTCATGGCATTCTGCTCTTACACGACAATGCGCCAGCTCCCACATCCCAAGTTGCCATGGCTGCTGCAACTGACTGCAGACTCTGAAAGAGTATGTCTATTTTGTGAAGAGTTTATTGAGACAGAAATGCATGTTTTATTACAATGCCCTCTATATAATCAAATATGTGAGTTCATTTATGAGAAAGCTCATTCTGTAGACAATAGTTTTTATGATATGCCTGATAATCATAAATGTGTATTCATGTTCTCTCACCCAGACATGGTTAGAATCCTTGCAAATCCTGCTGTGATATATCAAAAATTAGAAATTATACCTTATAAAACTGTAAGTACAGTAATTCCCGCTTATAAGTTATAACGAACTATTTGGGACATTCAAAATATGTTCCTTATATCCGGTGTTCCTTGTAAGCATATGGCGAATTAGTTCGTTGCATCAGGAGTTTTTATAGCGAACAGATTTACATATAACGAACTGGTTGTTTACCATCGTCTACCATTTTAAAGAGCATTTGATTAAGAAACAAATAGTCATCTATTTCTTTTTAGACACAATACCCAAAAGCGTACATTTTGGAATTTGAAGATCTTTTGCTATTTCAGATTTAGTTTTACTCCCTTTCTCAATTTCTCATAAAACATCATATCATGTTTTGTTTCTAAACTCAGTGCTTTTCGTTACCTTTCCATGATTAAGAGTTAACAAGATTCTCGATTTTTCCTTCCTTTTATATTGAAGATCTATTATATTTTAAGGGTGATTTTTACTAATGAAAGATATAGATTTCTTTTCATTTCAATCAAGCGTACTTTGTAGTTTTTAATGGATTATGCTAACAAACATGCGTGATTATGTTGAAAACCGATTATAAATGATCATAAGTAAAACTTTTAAAGAAAAGAAATAATAGAATAAAAGGAATAACCATTTTACATTGGTGCTATAAATATACTAAATAGAAAATGATTACGGACTACTGTACAAATTCATTTTCAAAACTATATTGAAGTACTGACAACAATAAACTGTACATTCGATCGAGCTTTAACCCTTGCCAATGAAAACGAATGTTGAATATTTACGATAGCCGATATTTTGGAGTTCGTTATAAAAGAGTTATTTTTGATACTAATCAAAGCACTGAATGTACTGATGGGGAGGCTATGAGAGAATGTTTCAGACTTATAGTTTCTTTTCTTTTTGCTTAAAATATGCTACCAAAATAAAAAGATATGCACATTGCGCTATTTATCCTTACTGTTGTGTTCAACCATTCATATATATGGTTAATGTGGTTGACTATTCATTTTGTTAATATTCCAGAACATTTCATTGAGGTCTACATTCGGACTGTTAATCATGCAAATTTTGAAAAACCTAAACTGTCAATAATAAATGACATACCAGCAAGTATGACGACTGTTCATTATCAGATAACAATAACATTTTACAACTGACGGTTCCTTATCAATTAAAATATTCTAGGACTGTTCATGTCATTTTAATATTATTGAATGATAATAACAACTGCACGTGATGCAACATTTTTATTGAACATAAAAATTATACACATTTAGATGTACCATAATTGAGATCAATAAGATACTGTCTTGTGATGAGTATTAATATTCATGCTCTACGGACAGAAGGTTGTCTTCTCCAGAAGCAAATCTCGAATAAAATCACGTTTCAGAAAATTATTCCCATTTCATTACTGACGGCGTCGGATAATATTAAAGCTAAATATTTCTTGAAAAATACATATCTGCAAAGCTTATTCAAAACTGAATCAACCTAAGTGAAAATTGATCAGGAAGTTATATCTTCTTTTTTTACCGCCAACACTCAAACAACTTATGGTAGTTAATCGATAGATTCTACGTGTATTTTTAAACCTCACTAGCTTGAAATATATACTGCGGAAATCTGTTGTTAACAGGGTGTGCGGTTATTACGTAGGGTTTTCCCTGTCGACCATTTCCCGCAAATAGATGAGAACATCGAAGCCGTCAGTGCTATGAATGGTGTTATAAATGGCGTGTTTTGGAAGTTTTTGTTGAAACTTCTCCAAATCCCTCCAGAGGCGTGCACGTCGCGGAGAAGGCACACGGAAGGTCATAGTCAAGTCATCATAAGTACCAGAGGTGATTGGTTGACCTGTCGTGATTTACTCTGAAGGTTTGGCGCTAATAGATGCCGTTTTTGTTGTCGTCAGTCAGAAAGTTGATGCCTTGACGGTATTGTCGTCTCCTTTACCACCAAAGGACGAAGAATGGGCTTCCAGGAGGAATCTGCTGGAAAAAGACGTCCAAGATGCTATAATCTCGGACATATGGTTATTCCGGCGCCGAGTATAAATAAACTTAAACACACACACTTTTGTTGAAAACAAAACAAAAAAAAACAACAACACATTTTCTGTAGTAATTTTTCAAGTGTTGTGAAATGAATAAGAAATTCCTCTTATGCCGCCGATTATTTTTAGAACACAAACATAAAAGTTCTTTTTTTTTCATTTTTCAAATAAACATTAATCACTTCAGCGCGCGCAAATATCGTTTTCAAATTAAAGTTTCATAAGATATGTTAATGACTTCCCGATGCTCGACTGTAAGTAATTTGTATATGTATGCAGTTTTTTTTTGTTTTTTTTTTTAATTAAAGCTTCTTATTCTTTAATATTTTTATGTATCTCATAAATAATCTGTATTGAAAATTTGAATTTTATTACACATGGACTATCAAATTATGATGCGTTGCCCTAGATTTGAATAAACTTTCTAATTACACAATACGGGGTCATACTGATCTTTGCGCCTTTCTCTGAAATAATTATTTCCTTGTTAAAACATATTTGACCACATATTTCTGTCAATTAACTGTTCACTTTACTTCCGATTTTTGTTGTACGGAAACACATGTTTCTATTTGTGTTTTCTAATCAATTCGAATCTGTAATCAGTTTAATGGGATCACCACCGGGTAAACGACTACTAGGTACTTTGGTCATGTTTTTTACCCCAAATATTTGAATGTTTCTATTGGGATTAAAATGAGCATAATTAACTAAACAACTGGTTGTATAAATCCCTGACCTCCCTAATTCTAATTATGAGATTAGTGAATATATAAGACTTTCACTACAAAATATTCCTAAACAAAAGAGCACATGTTTAAAGTTATTCCTATACAAATAAAAGATCAGAGTAGGGATCTGTCAATTGCCAGACATGTTTTTAAAAGATACTTTTATGTTAAAAGTTTGATTAATGAATTATGTAAGATGAAAATATAAATATTGCTTTTTTTATTTTGCTAATGTAAAATGTAATATTGTGCTGGAATTTTGTCGGAGGGTCCTTAGGGGTTTTGTAGTTAAATAGTTTTTTTTTTCGGCGATAATGGTTCAAGAATATAATGTTTTCAAACTATATGTTCATCACCATCAGTGAATTTTAGTTAAAGGTATGCAAAATATTTACTAACAGCTATATGATATAGCGGTTTATGAGCGTTTTCCGCGTACAGCCTCCTGGGGTGTACTAATAAGTTAGTTTTCCTTAGTTATCACGCAAGCATTATCCATGTCTCTGATGTAAGCGGCAGTTTACAATTATTTGTCTTTAAAAATATTATGGACTATTAATGGTTTATAACAACAAAAGAACATGCATGATATTGAGAATACGGTGTTGCAACGTTCTAGTTAATGACCCATCATAAACAGATGGTCGCTGCGTAGTAATTGGAAAATTAATATCAAAAATAATAAAGAATATTTGCCACTCAATTAAAACATTTACTTATAAATTTTCATTTATGTTTTTTTGTTAAAAAAATATTGATAAAAGTTATTATTTTGAAGGGTTTTCATACCAGAACTATTTATTACAGACGTACGTATGCCTAAACCTGATTACCGCGGCAGTATGACGTCACGGAGTAGTGATTTAAACAAAAATCAAGAATTTTTCAGAGAATTATTATCTTTACAAATTGCAGATATGAAATTAAAGAATGAAAATATTTTCATATTGTAAATGTCTGTGATGAGTGATGAGTCAGCTTAGAAAAAATCAAGGTTCTATTTTTTGACCTGATTACCGCGGCAGTAAGATTTGACGGACGGTTATTAACATTGGGTCGGCATAGCCTCCCCAAAAACTAAATTGAGACTAAGAAATGAGTTCCTTATAAGCGATAATTCCTTATTACCGCGTTCACTATAACCGTCTATTTTTATTTTAAATAAAGAAGGGCAAAATTCGGGCCAAAATAAGTTGTTTCATTAGAACCGGAAGTTCGCTATAACCGTGTTCGCTGTATGTGAAGTTTACTGACATACATTTTAAAATGTACAGATGAAATATTTCCAGTGTTTGGCGTTTTAAATTTAATTAACATGTTATTTAGTGTCACTTTTTAAATTAAAAAAAACTCGCCATTTGGCGGTCATTTAGACAAATATGACCTTAATATTTTAATAGCTGTCTAACACTATTAATGTTTATCTTTATTACTGTTTTAAAGTGTTTGCGATGTTTAGTATCTAATAATTCTAAGACTTATAGACTGGCTATAAAAATGTATTTTATATAATGTTGTTCAGAGATGAGACTGGAATTATAAATAAATAAATAAATAAATACATAAATAAGCTCCCGTTTGGCACCGTATGCAGTTGGCACTTCATTAACAGCTGATTGATACCATTATCAACATAATATTTATCAGCAACATTTCTCTGGCCTCTCGGTGTTTTTAGATCAAATGTAAGTCAAATGTAGATCATAACAATTTATGTAGTTGACACTTAATTAACAGTTGATTGACGCCGCCATCATCGAAATCTTTATCAACAATAGACTTCTAATATTGACTTCTGTCACGCACAAATGTTCTGTCACAAACTATGTTGAGAATTTGCGCATTTGTGTATGATTCTATATACATGCATTCATGTAAACAATATCTATATTAGTAGAACAACTTCAAAAAATTATTGCACCATTTTAAGTTTAGTCAATGTTTAAATAACATAAATTTGAAAATGACATTTGAAAACATGTTTATATTTAGATTAAACATATGATAAATTATATGAAAAACATTTGCTAGTGTATAAAGTATTTCTCTTGTATTTGTAAATAAAAATAAATAGGAGCTGTGCGTTGTGTGTGTGTCTAATTTAACTCCCCAAAGTTTTAATTCAAAAAGTAATGATCCCTCTCTGGGCATATAAACATAAAAATTTTAATGTAAAATTTAAATATATTTTATTTTAAATTTTTTATTTTAATGGTTTTAATTTAAAAAGAATTGGCCTATGGAAGGTATATATTACTATAAAAAAATAT
>NW_026858985.1:0-24202 GCF_026571515.1 Ruditapes philippinarum
GATTTTTTCTGATTCATTAGTGTTCCTAATGATTAAAAAAGTATCTGTCTAAATGAAGACTTAAACCTGACATTTCAAAATCCTCTGTCTAGTTCAGTCGCGTTGGTTTTATTTCAATCTATTATAAGAGATGATCTATTCATTGTGTTTGTTCTTTCGGTCGAAGGCCGTCTAAAGTAAGTTGAATTTTTTGTAAAATGTACAGGAAAGAAAGGAATATAAGAAATATTTTCATTGGTCATTTTATAATTACAAATTGAAATCTGCTTATCTCGTTGGTCATTTTAAAATAAAATTTAAAGGATAGCTATTGCCATTATAAAATAGAATGTAATAGATAGTTTTAAAGAAAATGTACTGGATAGTAAATTGATCAAGTTCTGTTTTACCGTACATCCTCCGACCAAACATTTTACACGGTGTTTAGATCTCAATACATTTTGTAGTGAACAGCATCAGAACTTACTGAGTTTATTTAGAAAGAACTTACTGAATTATTTATATGCCGTGACCAAAATAACGAGAAAACTTGAAATTACCAGTCAAACTTCGGCCGTATACACATTTTTTTAAAAGATACTTCTTGTTTCTTTTGTTTTTACTTTATATTTTTCTTCAGACTTTGGCAGGTGGATGTTCATATCATGATTGTAAGGCATATCAATTATGTTTGCCACGTGGTAACAGCAACTTTCTGTGTGTAAATGAAGGTAACTATATGCGCTTCAATGAAAAATGGTTATTGTTCACTTCAAATGGTCTTTATATTTGGTATGTGATAAATAGAATATTAAATTCGTGTAAGTTCATTACTGAATTTATTGAACTCGTTCAATAAACTAATATTATGCGCACCAGAAGCTCGCATAATATAATTATTCAAATCGTTCAATAGATTCAGTATAAAACTTACACTCATTCAATATCCTCTATTTATGATGGCTCTTGATTACAGAGATATATTGCGTCAAGTGTAATGTGTCTTTACCGAGGAAAAAGCGTTGTTTGTTTAGCCAACGCAGATACAAGTCCGACTCGTTGTGCCGCCCCACACTTTGTATTTGTATCAATGTATTATCGTATTTCATAGCAGAAATGAATGTTCACCCGTAGTGATATATTATTCTGATTTATTGTAGTTACACAAGCGAATACTATGTCATATTTGAACAAGATTATTTACATATTTGATTTCCATTCTTACACGAAAACGGTGATATATACTAATGATTTATTTCAGTATGTAAAAACATGGCATTTCATTGTACAAAACGAGAAATAATATCACATAATTATTGTCATGAATAGAACTACAACAAATAAAAGAAACATAATAAAAATTAAACTAAGTATGACTATGAAATAAAATATTTCTGATAAGAGGACAGAATTAAACACAGAAAAATAAAACATATTTGGAACATTTTGTATAAAAGATATCAAAAATCTCCAACTCATTTATAAGATGAAAATATGTACCAGGACATATATTCATATACACATGATGGCAAAAAAGTGTTGATGCACTTGTTTCCATTGTAGTCTAGGATGGGATGTATAATGAAATGTCCTTGCAAGGCACAAGATCTTTGTACTACAGTATAATACATATAGGAGACTAAAATGTGCAATCCAAAAAGTAAATAATTGAGATAGCACGGCATGGAAACTGTCTACACTCTAGTTAAGATATGTTTTACAGACACCTTGAACTGTTACATATTGGTCGAATTTTGTATATCTTCTGGTTGTTTATTCCAGCGGGAACAACCATTGTAGGAAAAAATATATGAAGTTTGAAGCAAGATCATTTATTAAACCTGGTATTATGATTATGTACAGAACGGGCTGAAATAAAATTCAAATAAAAGGGCCATAATGTGTATGTATTTTTAAAAAAGAATGATTAAAAGGATTTGTTCGACTCTGCCTGAAACAGGTAACCAGAATAACTGCTGAAAGTGCTTTAAATTAACGCGACTTCTTTGATCAAGTTTAATTACAAACCTTTTTATCTTATTATGAGTAGCTTGGAGCCTGTCTTGAAGATTCTGAGAAATGCCCAACAGAGCAAATGACATTGAATTAAAGGCATTACTGACATTTTCTTGGTATAAACAGATAAAAACTTTTAATTTCCTTAAGGAAATTTTAGTATTGCATTTTTTTCTCAATGACTGATGTTGTTGCATTGCAGGATAATTAGTTATACATTGGTTTGCAATCAACTAACCAGTTATTAACTTGTTTCATGTCTTTTGTTAGCAAACATTCAATTTCACATTTACATTTACAAGGAACTATTATAACAAAATCATCTGCGTACAGTAAAGGTTTGTTTTTACAACACTTGCCATTGTTTACATAAATCAATAGGAGCAGCGGACGAAGAAGGGTGCATTGGGGTACGCCACATTTACTTCTGCAAATAACGAATAAGTGCCGTAACTAATTCATATATTCAGACTGTTATCTCCCTGCTTTAATAATATGTTTCTGCTTTCTTTAGGCCAGATGTCTTGATTCCGAGTTATTTATAAAAGCTTGAAATAATATAGGTCAGATGTCTTGTTACGAGTTATTAATAAAAGCATGATGTAATATAGGCCAGATGTCTTGATTCCTAGTTATTAATAAGAGCATGATGTAAAATAAGTCAGATGTCTAGATTCTGAGTTATTAACAATAGCATGATGTAATATAGGTCAGATGTCTTGTTACGAGTTATAATAAGAGCATGATGTTATAAAGGTCAGATGTCTTGATTCCGAGTTATTGATAAGAGCATGATGTAATACAGGTCAAATGTCTTGATCCTGAGTAATCAATAAAAGCACGATGTAATATAGGTCAGATGTCTTGATTCCGAGATATAAATAAGAGCATGATGTAATAAAGGTCAAATGACTTGATTCCGAGTTATCAATAAAAATGATATAATACATCACATAGGTCAGATGTCTTAATTCCGAGTTATTTATAAACGAATGAAATAATATATGTCAGATGTCTTGATTCTGAGTTATTAATAAGAGCATGATGTAAAACATGTCAGATGTCTTGATTCCCAGTTATTTCTAAGAGCATGATGTTATGTAGGTCAGATGTCTTGAATCCGAGTTATTTATAAGATAATGATGTAATATATGTCAGATGTGTTGAATCCTTTTTATTAATAAGAGCATGATGTAAAAATATATGTCAGATATCTTGATTCCGGGTTATTAATAAGAGCATGATGTAATATAGACCAGATGTCTTGATTCCGAGTTATTATATGAGCATGATATAATGTATGTCAGATGTCTTGATTCAGAGTTATTAATAAGAGCATGATGATACATAGGTCAGATGTCTTGATTCCGAGTTATTAATAAGAGCATAATGTGATATAGGTCAGATGTTTTGATTCCGAGTTATTAATAAGCGCATGATGTAATATAGGTCAGATGTCTTGTTACGAGTTATTAATAGGAGCATGAATTAATATATGTCAAATGTCTTGATTCCGAGTTATTAATAAGATCATGATGATACAAAGGTCAGATGTCTTGATTCCGAGTTATTAATAAGAGCATGATGTAATATAGGTCAAAAGCCTTGATTCCGAGTCATTTATAAGAGCATGATGTCATATAGGTCAGATGTCTGGATTCCGATTCATTAATAAGAGCATGATGATACATAGGTCAGATGTCTTGATTCAGAGTTATTAATAAGAGCATGATGTAATATAGGTCAGATGTCTTGAATCCGAGTTATTTATAAGAACATTATACAATATAGGTCAGATGGCTTTATTCCGTGTTATTAATAAGAGAATGGTGTTATAGGTCAGATGTGCTCTTCTTAAGCTGTTACAATGATACTGCTGTACTTAATGCCAGATGACCTTATCTTTATCTAAGTCAGGTGTTCAAATCCTGAGCCATTTATTTCCCAAATCAACTACATTCGCACAAATCCAAGCGAAAGATGAAACAAGAGTTACTGAGTACCTGCATATTTTCGTTAAAAATTCTTTAGCCACAATATGCGTGGAAAGATAACATTTGCTTGGTACTAATCTACACATTTTTCGATCAATGTATTTCTAATAATTTTTTTTTGTCTTTTCAATACAGACATTTTTTGACATTTTGCAAATGGCTTAAGACTGACTCTCGATGTTGTTTCAGCAATCTGTCTGACTTTAAAGTGGGCTTTTGTATTCTTATTTAAATTGGTTAAGAGATATTTTGCTTTAATGTATAAGGGCATTTTATCTTTCATTAAGTGAGCTTGTGTGTTTATGTCACGTTTTATAAATAACCTGTATTTCTCTTTGTCACTTTCATATCAGTGAATTATATGCTGCTTTGTCATGCTTCATGGGTTCTCTTTAATATTTCTTTAAATTATCCACAGGTTAGTTTTGTGATGTTTATATTAGTACTCTGAAAGGCGTTTAGTTATTTTTATTTGAGTGACCATAAGGACTAAAAGTATTTTTGTCACCCATCTCTGATTTTTCCAAGAGGATTTTTGTCCTGTCAGCTTACGAGTTTTTTGTCACCTTTGTGGCTCTTATTGTGATCTATTAAATTTTATTTAAAGGGAGACACAGGCAAATATTTCATTTCTTCGTGAATAGCTGCCGGTTTCTTTTTGCCGCGCCAGTTTTTGGCAAATTCAACCCCTATTTTTACGTGCTTTAAAAAAAATGAAAACTATCTTAAATTGTGTTTTGCCATGGCATTTTGGCATTTTGCCATGGCAAATAATTTGCCATGGCAAATTAGAATTACCATGGCAAGATTTTTCCTACTTTTGCCATGGCAAATTTGACATGGCAACTATTTTTTTAAAACATCACTAAACATTCTAAAACTTATCCTATGACATGTAATTGGTGCAATTGTTATGTTTTTTATTGCAATCTCTAATTTTTTTCATTTTGCCATGGCAAGTCCATGGCAATTACATAAAAGTTTGCCATGGCAAACTATTATCAATAAAAAAAAACAACATTTTTTCTTTGAATCTTTTTTTTTTAAATTATTAAAAAATCTGGAGACAAAGTGATCCCTCGGAAGCATTAATCACAACAAAATTACACGAGAACTTCAGACTCGGTTTGATTGAGTCTGTACATGAGGGATAATAAATATGTGCAACATCCCTCACGCCCCCTAGCACCGGCTTGAGCGGTACTCTATTCTTAGTCACAGGGGGTCTACACGGGGGCTCGGAGCGAGATTTAAAAAATAAAACGGTGCGGTCACAGGACGAAAACACGCTTATCAGCGAGGGCGCGGGGCGATGTTTAATAAATAAAACTTTGCCTCTGCTAATAAGAGTGTTTTCATCCCACGACCCCGCCAAGCGAAAAGTTGATAAATAACAAGTTAAAATGGTTGGGCGCGTAGCGAAAACACGGTTATTAGCGGGGCGCTAATAAGCGTGTTTTCGCTGTGCGCCCCGCCGTTTTATTTCTTAAATCTAGTCTCGCTCATTAAACTTCGCCCCGCGCTCTTGCTAATTAGCGTGTTTTCGTCCCGCGACCCCGCCGTTTTAACTTGTTAATTCTAGCTTGGTGGGGTCGCGGGCGAAAACACGAATGGCACAAATCAACCATCATAGTTTTAGCTACGATACGAAAATGTCACAATCAAATAATCATAAAGTATTATGCAGAAACTGTGAATATTATGAAAGAAACCCTACATAAGTATCTAGTCAGTGAACCTAATGTTTGCTTATCAAACTGTTGGGGTCTTTTTCGGGATAAAAGAATACGCATGATTTCATCGTTCTCTGTTTCTGAGGCGCTTGAAAATCTGTGCAGTCACGTGCAACTTGGCCGAATTTATTTTATGAAATCCCAATAAAAGTACATGTATGTCATATATCTAATATTTGTTTCAGATATAAATGTTGTTATCCAGTTGAGAACTTATTCTTAAACTGATTAGATTTGATAGAATTAATGTACTGTGCCGCTATGATAATGTGAGAGTGACGTTGCAATTTTTGTGTACACAAAAGTTTACAATCTTTGTCTGAATAGGTAAAACAGGGTATTTAGAAGTGAATATGATTCAAAATCAGAAATAGAATTTGAAAAGTCTCGATGGCAAAGTTGGTTAAGTCACTAGGATGCCATACAAATTAAATTGTATCATGAGTTCGAGCCACACAAGTTGTCAAACCTTTTTTTCCTTTTTCTTTCCCTATTTTTATTTTTACATGAGATGCAAATTAATTGGAATATAAAGGCAGTTTTGTTATAATTTCGAATAATTTATATATACCGGAAATAATAATTTTTATTCTGTGCAGTGTGTATTATATATTAGTAGTACTTTTGCAGTGCATAAGTTTTTCGTGCCAACTTAACTATAATTGTAACAATTTATGTACATGTATGCATTCCGTATCAGGTTGCACCAACTTGCTAGATATAGCAACATTTAAAAACAAAAGTGAAATGAGAAGTTAATAGAAAATAACACAGCGCTAATAATCTTTACAAGAAAAAAAGAAATTCTTAATCGATTGATAATTATACAAAAAAATTTGGGACCGAACCTGGCTGTCTTGCATTGATATGTAACTAAAAATTTACCACACAACTTTACCTACTGTGTTACGCCGCCAGTTGGTAAATTTGTCGATATTTTAATTTATATGGCAAGCCTGCTTGACTTAAGATATTAAACACAATATGATAACTGTTTTACACCGTTAAAGTGGACTTGACCACCGTGTCACTAAATAATTATCCGAAACGCACAGTAGATTCAAATATATAAATACAGGTGATTAGCTACGGTATACGCACATTTTTACAGATAAGTAATTTATTTCGACATGCATTTTCATCACGAACACTATTAAATAAACGATATAAAAATCAAACATGTGTTATGCTTTCATCTAGAAGATGCGTATGATTTTTCGATTTTCCTCACATTCAAACAACAGTTCAACAGTACCGGTATTAGGTTTCATATGCTGTTACACTTACAGAGAGTGTAATCCGGGAGTTTTCAACAACCCCCACCCCCTCATTGTATGGGAACATGATTTTGTTTACAAAATAAGATCATAGGCATGATGCTATCGACTTTGTACTACGTACAGCGACAGATGCTTGTGTGTTTCCGAAAAAAACGTTGATAAAGTGGTAACAACGCACAGACTGTGACGTATGCATATTACTATGGAATACAGTTAGGGCCATCGTAGTTATACTTTATAATCCAGAGGGCAACAATAAGACAGTGCGATAGAACAACGACGACAATACAACAGTGCGATGACGACAATGCGATAGTGCGATGGCGACAATGCGATGGCGACAGTGCGACAATGCGATAGTGTGATGCCGATAATGCGATGCCGACAGTGCGATAACGCAATGGCGACAATACGATAGTGCGATGGTACTAGAAATTTACATCCATACATAATTTTATCTATATAATTATCTAAAATAAGAGGTCAGCAATTTTCAGTAGTTTAACTGGTCAGCAGTTTTTCGCATGACGAACATGAATCAATCTTGAAGAGCACATCTATCTTGCTACATATCCATTAAATCGAATATCCAACTACCAATACCTACCAATTTTACGCTCCTTGTACTATACACCGTTAATTTTCATCAATATATAAGATGGGGCATTTTTTGATACTTAGTAAACCGAGCGCCCGAACTATTTCTAAAAGACAGTAAATAAATATGATGAGATCAAACATTGCTATACTAGATTCTGTGTCCACATGTTTTATATATATATATGCAATGTAGTTCTCAAAACAGCTTAAAACTTGCGATGTAAAAGAAAGAAATATTTTGTTACAAGTATCAAACAAATTACAACGCATTCAAAGTTTAAAAGTAGCGTTGGCTTATAGAATTGTCAATACATGTACGCGGATGAATATGATTTTAATCAATTAAAATGCTATTTTTAGCGATGTCAGGATATACAGGAAAATACATACAGATATACAGTACGATTGCGATAGCAACGATCAGAAAATACCACAGAGCTTGCAGCCCTTTGATTATTACTTGGGGACAATACTCCGCCTTTCATGGAATGGCACTTCTGTGTCACATTGAAGGTTCCATGATACCCGCGGTTTGAATACATCTGCGGATGTTTCTAAATTCAAATTTTCACCCTTTCATGTTAAAATGCTGAATTCTGCTTTAGACGGTGCCAGGGGGCGTAGACGGTAGTTTGCACTTGACATTACCGTCCATAAACAGGGTCAATCAAACCAAGTCTGCAACATTTTCAAGTTTGAAGTGTTTGGCCTTGAGGGATGACCATTTCCGTGCTTTCATAACGCGCCGATTAATACGTGCAAATTCATTTTTCTTTTTACAATTGAAGACAATTATTGATTGATCGAAAAAAATATCTGGAAACATAGTGATCCACCGGAAGCATTAATCACAACAAAATTACATGAAAATTGCAGATTTGGTTTGATTGAGTCTATACATGAGGGAAAATGAATAAGTGCAACATCCCTCACGCCCTTAGATATTATTAGTAAATTATTAACTGAGAAACGGGTGCCCTTTTGATTAACTATACTCACAACTTTTCACAGTAAATTGGCGATAGTCGATGTCACGCGTTATACAAACATATGAACACCGGGTCAAGTAAAGGTCAATGGTTTAATTTACGATCTTGATTGAAATTTGAAAGTACAAAAAATACAACATTTCTTCTGTTTTTCGAATGTTCGTATTCGTTTTTCAATGTTCGATTTCGAATATTCAAATATATTTCCCGGCCCTATATTAATTCTTGAATCAATCGTTGCTTACATTTTCAATATGTATAACGAATCAACGAAATTACATGACGAGGGAACCACCGCAAACATACTTCCTTTCCTTGTTGGTTTTGTTTATCATATTTTACAGAAAAAAATTATACAAATTATCGACGGGAAATATGGGGACAGGGAACATATTCGAATGATGGACCCGGTCAATTTTTTTAATAACTCAGACATGGTGTTTTGAAGGTACTGGAAACTTCTGATATTTCTCTGTCATTGTAATTCTTTCTCGTTTGTGTGTAGGAAACGAGCAGTATTTTTGTTGTTTTTTTACCCGAAACTAAGCATTTTGGTAGCTTTGTATGTATTTGTGACTCTCCGAATGGAGGTGAAAAAGTTAAAAATCAAGCTTTGACAGTTGGCGCCAAACAAGTAAGAAATTCCGGATAAATTTTGTGAAAAATCTAAACGCATGACAGACACTTTATTGGTCATTTTTGAAAATGCCATAGCTTGCACTGCGTGTAAGTGATTTTTTTAAGGAATCGGGCGGATTCTGGAGTATGCTGCACCTTCATGAAGATTGCCCATATTGGTATATTTTAGGTGTGATTTTGGCTGGGTGGGGATAAATATAAATTGCTGTCAGTCATTTTTTAAGGAGCAATGCATGCAAACTATTATTTTCTTCAATGTATGTCATAAATCATTGAATAATGCTGTGCAACTGGTTATCTGCCTGTGAAACAGATTTTGAAATATTTGGAAATGTGTTTCTAGCCACACTGAATTACAAAATTGTTCATTTTTAGGTCCCCTGCCCCTTATGTGTTTTGATTTAATGCAGATGATGAGTACTCTTTAAGGGGCGGTAACTTTTCCATTTTCGCTTCAACTAGAACATTTCCTTCTTAAATTGAGGTAAGTATCCTTAACAAATGATAATTTCGCGCAGGATTGATTCCGTATGATTTGATGATGGGCCACTTAATTCTTACACTCCTGCCAATCATGGTAAATAGAGTACCATCAGAATAAAATTGAAAATTAAAACATTCCACAGACCATTTTTAATGACACTAAACATTTTACAAAAATTGACTATATATTCCTTTGGATAGCAATTTAATATACCCATTACTCATTATACCAAGAATTTACGCATTTTTGGGACTAGCAGTTGTTAAGGGCAGATTTGTTTAGGGGCGAAACGTCCTGTTTGCTCGAGATGATCTTGTTGCGTTAACGGAATATTTTACAAATAACAATGTTATAAGGGTGCCATCCATAACATTTGTACCAATGCATCTCCCATCATTTCCTTGTCTTTCCTTAGCAGTCCTTTATCACGCAGACTGCATAATACTAGAAGAAACCGGAAACTAAAAATGTAATTGCACATATTTATACAAAATTATGGTGTTTAAAAGTTATATATAGTTAACAAGTAAAGTCTGTTATTTATGTTATTATAAGTATATTGTAATATGCCGCTTTTCATGGAATGGTACTAACGTGTCACATTAAAGGTTCCATGATAACCACCATATGAACACATATGCGGATGTTTCAAAATTCTAAATTTTACCAGTTTATGTTAAAATGTTATATACTGCTTAAGCCGGTGCTAGGGGACGTTGACGGTAATTTGCACTTACCAGTAAAAGTAAAGTAATTGCAATTTATAGTCTAAGTTTCATGCTTACGCACGTTCACCGACTTTACAGCTGCTAGTATTACCCCTGGTCATGGGGCTACTGATATCTATTGATCAATCTCCCTAGGGAGTCTTTTAACTCCGCTTAGTGCAGCCGACACTTTGGCGCAACGGAATTATACCACCCTCGCAGGTACCCATTTACACCTGGTTGAAGTGAAGCAATCGCATGTAAATTTCTTACTCAAGGAAATTAGCAGTGCCCCTGGTGGGGTTCGAACTCAGGACCTCTCGATCCCTAAGCGTGCGTCCTACCACTGGACTACCAGTACCGTCCATGTGACTCAAATTTTCTAATTTGTAGTGTTTGGCTTTCTCAAATGATTCTTATTTTTCTCTGTTATATAAGTACCACTCAAGCTTTATTATTATTATTTAGCATAAATGATTATGTTTGATCCTTGATCTCATAATTATTGTCATTTTAGAATGTCATATGCAATCTATTCTATTTAATAGGGACCGTGGTTGAAAAGATATTCTTTGCGTAAACTTTAAAATTTTAAATATTATATTCCTTAATATGCAATTTGCCATGGACATGCCATGGCAAAATGAAAAAAAAATAGAGATTGCAATAAAAACATAACAATAGCACCAATAACAGACTTTGCCATGGCAAATGCAAACTTTCAATGCATTTTAACAAAAAAAAGTATTAAAGATAGAAAAACAAAACATATTAACTTTTAAACATTTTAGTAAATATGACAATTTAAGATAGTTTTCATTTTTAGGGGTTGAATTTGCCAAAAACTGGTGTGGCAAAAAGAAACGGCAGCTATTATAATAAAAAAACATTTTTTGTTTTAGTATGAAATAATAATTTCTTAGTAAAACTCATGGCAAATAAAACAGGATTGAAGTTGACTGATGTGGTGTTTATTAATGTAGCTGATATAAAAAAGCTAAAACAGTATCTATATAGAATTATTGGACTAAGCAAAACGGTTACAATATCACAATCTTAATTAGATTGTTTGATATCTTAAGATGATATCACAGTCTTTATTCGATTTTTTGATATCTTAAGCTTATATAACGTCTATTTAAGATTGTTTGATACCTGAAGGTAATATTATAGTTTTAGTTAATTTGTGTGGTATCTGAATATAATTTCACAGTCTTGTTTAGAGCGTTTGATATTTATAAATAATATCACAGACGTAAAGACATCAGGAGAAAACAATATAACACATAAACAAGTTCAAATTTGCTTAAGCATTCCTACCCTACCGCTTTATAATTGCTTAACCTAGACTTTTTTCTGGAGACTACACACAGAGCTATATGTATAATCGTTGTATCAAGTAATTTGTTCTCGTTAGTAGTTTAAAAAGTTTACAAATGGTCAAGAATAACTTGTAGGGCTTATTATAATTCTCCTACTGGTAACAAGACGCTATAGGAAAAGGGACGTTTTCAAATGATATACGTCCATTACTGTTTGTTGAGTTACGTAACATACACCACTATTATCTTTCTGAATATACATGTTAATAGATAAAAATATGTAAAATCATTTCTTTGCCTGTAATATGTCCAGTTGAAGCTTCGAGCATTGGGAAGAAATGAATAAATGTAGAACTTTCTGTACTCAACTTAAATCCGGGTATCTCATTGCCCATTATAAAATAAGTACTAGTAAAATAATGTAGAAACGTTTCTTAATGATAACATGTAACGTAAACAAATATACACATACATGTATATACAAAAAAAGAAAGAAAAGAATCCGCTGACTTTGTGAAGAAGAAAAGAGTGCTTTCTTCTGTAAATTATGATTTACCACACGGGAAATTGCAGGGCCAAGTTTCACAAATAACATTTGGCAATACGTGAACACAGTCAATATGTTTTAAACAGTTTTATTTTCTAGAAGTCATAGAAAATCGTTTTTAGGTTCCACACAACAATCATACAAAGACATGGACAGTTTATGTTCTAGATCTAATGAAGAAGCATACAATGTACAATTGATTTACAGTTTTCACACAATAATTGTACACCATGAACGACGAAAGGATATATTTGTCAATACATTTGATAAAAAAAAACTCATACAAAAACAATTGTTTTACAGTTTTCACATACTCACAATATACTATGAAAGTATATATTTTTCTATGCATATAATGCAAAAACAAGCATATATTGATATGCAATTGTTTTACACATTTCACACAACAATTATTCAACATGAAAGTATGTATTCGTCTAGGCATTTAACATAGAAGCATAAAATATAGTGACAATTGTTTTATAGTTTTTATACAATACTTATACATGATAAACAATGAAAGTATATATTTGTTAGCACATTTGATATAGAACCATATATAATATAAATGTTTTATATTTGTACACAACAACCATTCAATATGAAAGTATATAGGGGTCTTAGCGATTATCGTAGAACCCCAATTGTTTTTCCAATCATAAACGCAGAAAATATATAAACTATAAACAAGATAAACATATAAAATACAATAAAAATACGTAAAAAATTGCAACAAGATACGTGTAAACTGCCAGTATCAGTGATTGGACTACTTTTTGTAAAATATCTAATGCCATTTTAATAAAGTATAAAATCTGGAAGGATAAACTAACTTTTTTTCTGAATTTCAGGTCTCGCTCACAGGGATAAGACGCTTTGATCTGATATTCAGGGATTTTTTGTTGCCGATATTCAGTCATATTCCCAATTGACTATAGTATATCATTTTCCTAATCCACATGAAAGAAATCCCATTTAAAAGTTACAAAATAAAAATATTAATTACGAAATCTTAAATCTTTAAAAATAAGGGGTTCTTCAATGTCACAGCGCTTAAATCTTTAAAGATACCATCATATACAGTCAGACCAGATTAACATTCTTTATTTTGTAATTTTTCAAAGTTTTCTGATTATCTTATTTACACAAAGATGCCCTTAATAAGTAGACAGAACGCTCAGAGGCTGTTTACATATTTTAGCATTACATACCTTTTTAAAGGGATATTCAGGCAAAATAATGACAAAAATATTAAAATGATCTTATGTACTCAAATCACGCTAAAATGACCTTTCTTGAAATTTCAGAATGAATTTCTGTTTAAATTCTATATATTTTGGGTTTGAATCGTAAATATACCTATATCTGTTGAGCAAAGTTTAGATGCCAATAGAATCACCAAATAGTTTTAAACAAGTCAGGTGACTTGAACAAACCCTTGAAGTAATAATAACAGATATTGTGGATAACAAGTCTAAGTCATTTCATTTGACATGCTCTTTAACGTTTCCAGAGTTCACTTTGACAACTATTGTGAAATGCTAGCGCTCTAACCTGACCCACGCGGGTCAAGTAAGTAAACCATAATTTATTCTTTATATGAAGAAAAGTTTTGTTCCTTTGACTGTCTAATATATTCATTTTAGGGCATTTACAGAATAATGAATAAAAATTCAAAACTAAAACATGAACATTTTGCCCGTGTCTCTCTTTAAAGTGTGTAAATATTCATAAGGAAGTGTCGAAAAATACTAAAATTCAGTTTGTTCCTTGTATTTTTGATGGAAAGAACGCTGCCTGAATTTGTTTTGTATAAACATGTGTGTATGTTGTTTTATGTATTGTTGTGTTTGATACGTGAGCTAAATATAAATATAATAATATGCCATTATCAATTTGTTAAGTAAATTAAGCGCCACTTTTTTATGATCGTATTGATTGTCGCACAAAAGGTTTTTTGAAGATAACTGTAAATGCCCTGAAAATTTTAATTTTACAACTGGCCTAAAACTATATCGAGCTGTCAGTCAGTTGCTAAATTGTCAAAAGGAATTTGCACATCTTAATTGCTGTACAGAATCAATTTGTAAAGTTAAATTAAGCGCCACTTTTTTATTATGGCGTTAATTTGTTTTAAACAATATCACCAGGGCTGCGTTTCATAGAAAGTCCTAAGTGAATCTTAAGTCTTAGGACAAATGACAATCTATAAGACTAACTTAAGACCATTTAAATAAATATTTTCATCTGTAGCCAATATTTTAGACTGTTATTTAAGTCATTCTGCTGAGACTAAAAGTTACAAACTACAATGCCATGCACTTCAGTGTAAAATGTGTTAATGTTCATCAGCATCGCTATTCAAAAATTGAAGAGGTAAGAGTTAAGGACACTTTCTTTGCAAAAAAAATTGTCATAAACGTCACTATAAGTAAGGACATTTTTTAAACGGAAATTGTCTCAGTTTTGATCTTAAGACATAGTTAAGACTTAAGACTTTCTAGTAAATGCAGCCCTGGTGAATAACCCTTTCTATTGACTGTCCAATGCAATATATGGAAATTGGTTATCATGTTACGAATAACTGCCGTATATACCAATACATTAATGTCAACCTAATAAATAAGAATGGAACAATCTGGCAACATCTTGACTCAAACCTCAACATTTTTAAATTTGTCTAAAAGAAAGGTGTGGTTAACAGTATCGAAAGCTTTCAGCAAATCTTATAGAACCATGCCAATATAAAAACCTTTATCTAAATTATACCTTATAACATCAGATAGATTAAACAACGAACTTCTGAAACCAGATGAAACTCATACAATAAAGTTTGTTTGCTTAAACAATTTTCAAGTTGATCATAATCATACAATTGAAAAGAAAAATTGAAAAATTATTCTAAGTGTCTTTAATTATATATAATTGCTTTTGACCATGCAACGGATTCCTGTATACAATAAGACCTGTGCAAAGCAAACACCCTTTAAGCAGGACAATAAGTTAAATATTTCGGTGAAATTTTGCGCTACAGAGTTTACATACATTTATCATTCAATCATAGTTGGGAAGATTGTATTCTATTATAATACAGATTTCATTGCCGGTTCTACAGAAGGCCACCAAGAAGTGGTTACACTGTATATGTAAAATAAACAGTACAGACAAATTGCCCAATTTTCAAAGTATGCTTTTTTTTAAAACGTGTGTATGTTTCATTAAAATTATGTCTCAAAAAGGAGGAGATAAATACAAATATTCAAAGATGGATAAATTTCATACCTGATTTCATCGATTCTGTTTTAAGCGCCCTTTACGCTCCCTGGCACAGATGTAAGCAGTATTTAATCCCTTATTCCCATAGAATTGGAATTAATGACTCTGAAATATATTAGCTTAAATAATGTTATTCCATTTTATATTGATAAGCACACGTCCACTTAATTAAAACACATTTTTAATTGCAGCCATTGAAATAATTATTGTACAGAAATGATTGATTACCATTTATTTTTACGTAAAACATGGCATTTAGTTAGAAAAGTCAAGCCGGTGATATATAAGTTGTCAGATGTAACAATGTTATGATTATAAATAAACAAGTCATATACAAAACAATGATTTGATTTATAAAAAACACATGAGTAATTTTCTAGTAAAATTCAAAATTTAAATTGATTTCAGCATTCATATACTTTAGGTGAAAACCCATTGAATGCATCGATTGTAGTTTTATTTTCATTTCTATTGTTATAACATGGTGGATACAGTTACACATTCAATTAATATGAGCCGCTTTAGCTACATGTGTGACGTTTTGATTACATAAATACCGTTTAAATTACTTATGTACTGTTTATCATACATCTGGTCCTTTTAATTACATATTACAATTGTGTCGATTAAGATACACATGTACCATTTTAGTTGCATATGTGCCGTTTAAGTTTCAAATGTACCGTTTTGGTAACATATGTACCGTTTTAGATACAAATATACCGATTTAGATACATATGTGACGTTTATAGTACATAAGTACTGTTTAATTACTTATGTACTATTTATGTAACATCTGGACCTTTTAATTACATATAACAATTGTGTCGTTTAAGTTACATAATACAATTGTGTCGTTTAAGTGCCATATTACCATTTTAGTTGCATATGTGCCGTTTAAGTTTCATATGTACCGTTTTAGATACAAATGTATCGATTTAGATATAAATGTGTCGTTTATAGAACATAAATGTCGTTTCAGCTACATATGTGCAGTTTATTTTGCATAAGTGTCGTTTCAGCTACATATCAACCGTTTAAGATACATATCTGCCGTTTAGGCTACATATAAATACCGTTTAATTTAATATGTACATTCTTAATTTTATATTTACCATTTTAGTTACATATGTTCCGTTTTTTCTTTTGTACATATCGCAGTTTTAGCTTAATATGTACCGTACCGTTTATGTTCCAAATGTACCGTATTAGTTACATATGTACCGTTGCAGCTACATATCTACCATTTTAGTCACACATATACCATTTTACAAATATACTTTTTTCTCTTTTCATGGGAATCATGAACGCTTTAGCTACTTATTAATGATTTAGTTATATATGTACCGTTTTATTTACATATATACCGTTTTTGATTACATAATTACATATTTGTGGTTTTAATTACATCTTTTTACGTTATAATTGATATGACCTTATAATTTTATACATGCCATGACATCATACGTCCTTTATAGAAAAATAAGAATTGTTTTATATTTTTCCAATACACATCTCTTATTGATAAATGAATTTGCATGTTATTAGAACTTCAGTTAGACCAATCTCCAATGTATTATTTATTCAATAAGTAATATATGATCTGAATTTCAATTTTTTGTTACAGCTAGGCGAAAGCATGGGTCAAAGTGCAATTTTTTAAATATACAGGGGAGACTAATCCATATCCAGCTTTAACTACTTATTAGTATTGTTATCTCCCTTTTTACAAGCAAACGGTCTTGAAAGTTATAGTAAATGATTATTTTATTCAGTTTAAAGTTGTAAAAATGTTCCGATAAACAAAACATTCTCCTGCATAACAATGGAATACAACTGACTAAGACCAAACGGTATATGCATAAAATAAGGACTTTGTGTTCTAATTACTTATCTTCTACACTAATGGTTTAAAGGCACATTATGCCTTAGAAATACATTCTGTTAATTTTTCAGATAAGGCAACCACAATGTATTAGTTCTATAACGTTTATGTAATAGTTTTAGAGCATATAAGCTACTCATCATTTGAAGAAAGTAGATCTGAATGTGAAATTATATGTTATGAAATAGCAAAAATGTAAACAAAGAAGTGTTTTGACTTCTATTCAAAATGAAAAATACCTATGTTATGACAAATTGCAAAAAAAGAAACAGAAGACAAATAGCATACAGATACTTGGCCAATGAGTACCTTTTTGGGATATATAGCAGGACAGCAAAATTAAAAATGAAAAAAAAAATGAAAATACAAGTATTTGCGAGGCATAATGTGTCTCTGATAAAATACATTGCTTCAATCGTGAAGCTATGACTTTGTATAAAGAAAGAGGTGCGACTTATATATATAATTGAAATAAATTGAAAATTTGATGCATTCTCATTTCTTTATGAGTTTTGTCCAAGTTTATTTTCTTGTAATAAATTAACTGTATTAATTTTATTTGTTTATTTGTAATATAGTTACTTAAGGGAAAGTGAATTGTACAAATTGTTGCTATAATTCATTGCTACAGTTAGCTCCCTTGTGTTTTTACACTTATATCTGTGTGTCCTATTTCGAATCTATACGAAAATACAAATTGATCTTCATTTAAAACTGTACTGTTATGTTGGATTCAATTGGTTAAAGAAAGGCAGATTTTCTCTCAGAACTAGGATTTGTCAGTGAGATGTTGATATCAGTTTTTAACTCAGTATTTATTAGTATTACTCACATTATTTATATACTTTGTCTTATTGAAGAAAGCATTTCAAAGCTATTGAAAGATACCAACCGCTAAGCTAGTGTAAGTAATAAGTGCACGAATACGATGTTATTTAAAACAAGTCATGTTTTTTCGTGTGTGTTTGGCTATGCGTTATTGTCAGGTAAGTGTTCTTGTTGAGTTAAGTCACAGGAAATGAAAACAGAACTTGCCGAGATTTTGTTTCAAGTCATTGATATAACGTGGGCAAAGGTAAGATACTCATTTTGTAATATGTATACATAATAATAATAATAATAATAATAATAATAATAATAATAATAATAATAATAATCAAATATTGAGGCTGACACGTGTTGATAAAAGTGTACATATGCTAATCCTAAAAAGTGAATACTTTATTTTATACATGTTTATGATTAGTTTCATGATAAATATATGATAAGGCTATTTTAATAAAAATATACGATGATATGTAAAGGAAACTAAGTGAAGGCTTCTATGAATAGACACTTGTACGTACTAGATAAACTGTCTTGTAACTCTGTTTTTTTATGTTGGCGTTTGTAGACGGTTGATTTTGAATACGCTTGGAAATTCATTCATGTCCGGAAGAATTTTCTTTCGTTGTATTCTTAATTAGCATCATTCCTTCTTCATAAGAATAATAAGACTGCATGTAAGCACTCAGTCTAGCGCAAGCAAAGAACATGCGAGTACTGGTATACATAATCCAAATTCTAATATAAATCGCTGGAACTATTTTGAGGGAAACACGGCCTTATACTCAACAAAGTATACCCTCACTGGAAGTAATTTTTGGGGCAAGAAAGATGCAGAAGTTGACTCTGATTCGATATGCACCAATTATATAAGCGTCGTTTATATCTCATGATACAATATTGTTAAACATAACATGTGCAGGATTGTGCAATGTACATAGCACTAAGAAAATTTTATAAATGAACCTGCTTAGTATCCATAACTCGAAACATAAATTGCAACCTTAAGATTATCCTTTACACCGTTTTACTAAATCTATAGCAAACTGTTATAACCATGTTACACATTTTAAACACTATTCTGGACTACCATGGTTTTCATTGTCCATGATAAATATGTAATAATTTTAATATGTAATAGTTTATTCAAAGAGTGCAATTAATTTCAGTAATGAACTGACCACGAATTTACTATTTTATTTACAAAATCCCCAAAAATAAAAAACGTTAAAAGTAAAAAAGAGTCATTTTTCATTAACGCGCCTAAAGAAATAACGCAAAACATTTAGCGCCCTTTTACACTATAAATTTTTTTTATAACATTTAAATGACTTTCACGTCAAAATAATGCCCCGGCCTTGCTTCCCTTTTTAAACGGAGTCGTAAAATCCCCCCAAAAACGGGGTAAAAAATTGTTCCGGTAAATAAAAAAAACCCTTTTTATTATATAAAAATTGCTTTTTAATTCCCAAAAACCCAAACAAAACACAAAAATAAAATACAAAAACAAATTAAAAATAAAAATTTAAAAAACATTCATTGTATGTAACCATTTAAACCCTTTATTAGATCAAATAAAAATATAAATGTAACACATTTTCCAGCTGTAATTTGTATTCATGTCTGTGGCATGAGGGGCACGATTCTTCAGGAAGGACTTGTTGAAGCGTCATCTTCGAAAGAAACACTGGATTTTAGAGGCCACTTTTCGTGGAAGAAGTCATTGATGAGAAGTTTGTAAACTTGGGTGACGCCAGGCCATTCATGCCTAAATCAACGCCTTCGACTTTCGAATATAAGGGAACATACAGCTTGAAATAGCAGCGGCAGGTACTACAGTAACTTCAAGGACCGATTGCAAGGACAATATTATTCGATTCCTAAACGATGGAACCACGACAAGGACAGATTTTAAAGGAACAAAATGCATTATTTCAGTGAACATCAACAATAGGATATAAGAAAATAAAATCAACTAGGACAACATTTTTGAAGTGAATGTTATCTTAAATTAAATTCTGAATATTTATTTAAAAAAAATGTTTTAAAATGATCTACATTTTTTTGGTTTAAAAAGTTTAAAATTATATCATATTTGTAAATTTTGTTTCAAGGAAGGTGAAATGTTGCAGAATGTGATTATTACTTAAACCATTATATTTATTTTTTAGTCTTTAAAGATTGTTCTCTAAATTTCTCCTGTTTACAGTAAAGTAATGCAGATTCACATTAATACATTACTTTTCAGTGTAAAATTAGTCCTCTTAAGTTTTTTTCAAGGATAATGTTTAAATGTTAAGCGTTTATGGTTTTTCTTATTTATTTGATTATTCCTTCTTAAGTTATTGATTAATTTGAAGCTACCCCTATTTTTTCTGTATTTTAGCATGAGATTTTTGTGAATTCATTTTTAGACAGCTTATATAAGGGAGATATTTTTCCATTCTCATTGCTTGTATTCACGGACATAAAGGAAACTTTTACAAGTCAATGGGCTAAGTCACTTCCAGCTCTATCATTATTTTTTTTTATTTTTTTTAACGTTATAAATTTAAGAGATTTGCTGTCTTAAAGATTCTAAGTATTTCATATCATAAAATTGCATTTTGAGTATGAAACAATAATTTCTAAGTAAAACTCATGGCAAATTAAACAGGATTGAAGTTGACTGATGTGGTGTTTATTATATAGCTGATATAAAAAAGCTAAAACAGTATTTATATAGAATTATTGGACTAAGCGAAACGGTTACAATATCACAATCTTAATTAGATTGTTTGATATCTAAAATGATATCACAGTCTTTAATCGATTTTTTTGATATCTTAAGCTTAAACAAGTTCAAATTTGCTTAAGAATTCCTACCCTACCGCTTTATAATTGCTTAACCTAGACTTTTTTCTGGAGACTACAAACAGAGCTATATGTATAATCGTTGTATCAAATAATTTGTCTTCTCTTAGTAGTTAAAAAAAGTTTTACAAAATGGCCCAAGAATAACTTTGTAGGGCTTTTTAAAATTCTCCCTTACTGGTAACAAGACGTTTATGGGAAAAAGGATTTTGTTTTCAAAAAAATATACGCCCATTTTCGGGTTTTCCTTGAGTTCCCGTAACTTTACCCCCACTTTTTATCTTTCTAAATTTTAATAACTTTGTTAATTTAATAAAAATTTTAAAAATTTCTTTTTCTTTGCCAAATATGCCAGTTAAAAGTTCGAGCATTGGGAAAAAATTGAATAAAATTTTAAAAATTTCTGTTACCCCAAACTTAAATCCGGGTTTTCCTCATTGGCCCAATTATAAAATAAAAACAAGAAAAATAATTAGAACGTTTTTTAATAAAAACCCTGAAAATTTTAAAAAAATTTTTACACATACATGTATAAACAAAAAAGAAAAGAAAAGAATCCACTTGACTTTGTGAAGAAGAAAAGATTGCTTTCCTCTGTTAAATTATTATTTACCACACGGGAAATTGAAGGGCAAAGTTTCACAAATAACATTTGGCAAAATACGTGAAACAAAGTCAATATTTTTTAAAAAGTTTTATTTTCTAGAAGTTATAGATAATCGTTTTTAGGTTCCACACAACAATCATACCAAGACATTGACGGTTTATGTTCTAGATCTAATGAAGAAGAAAACAATGTACAATTGATTTTACTGTTTTCACACAATAATTGTACACCATGAACGACGAAAGGATTATTTGTCAATACATTTGATAAAAAAAAACTCATTACAATTGTTTTTACAGTTTTCACATACCTCACAATATTTATATGAAGTATATATTTTTCTATGCATATAATGCAAAAACAAGGGCATATTACTGTAATATATAAATATGCAATTGTTTACACATTCACACAACAATTTATTTCAACATGAAAGTAACTATTTTCGTATCTAGGAAATTTAAACTTAGAACATTAAAAATAGTCCCAATTTTTTTTATATTTTTTATACAAACTTATACATGATGAAATTTGAAAGATATAAAATTTTTAGCAAAAAAATTGATATAAAACCCAAATTAAATTTATAAAATTTTTTAACATTTGTACACAAAAAAACCATTAAATTTAAATATATGGGGGTTCCTTACAAATTATCGTTAAAAACCCCCTTTTGTTTTTCCCAAATTTTCCAATTTAAAAACGCAGAAAATTTATAAATTTAAAAACAAGAAAAAAAATTTTTAAAAATCCCAATACAAATATGTAAAAAAAATGCAAAAAATACGTGTAAACTGCCCAGTATCAGTGATTGGACTACTTTTTGTAAAATATCTAATTTGCCATTTTAATAAAGTATTAAAATCTGAAGATAAACTAACTTTTTTTCTGATTTCAAGTCTCGCTAAACAGGGAATAAAGCGGGCTTTGATCTGATATTCAGGGGATTTTTTGTTGCCGTATAAATTTCAGTCAATAATTCCTAAATTGACTATAGTATAAATCATTTTCCTAAATCCACATGAAAGAAAATCCCATTTAAAAGTTACCAAAATAAAAATAATTTAATTACGAAAATCCTAAAATCTTTAAAAAATAAAGGGGTTCTTTAATGTCCACAGCGCTTAAATCTTTTTAAAGATTACCATCATATACAGTCAGACCAGATTTAAACATTCTTTATTTTGTTTAATTTTTCAAAGTTTTCTGTTATCTTATTTACACAAAAGATCCCTTAAATAAGTAGACAGAACGACAGAGGCTGTTAATTTTTAGCATTACAATTACCTTTTTTTAAAGGGATATTAGGCAAATAATGACAAAAATATTAAAATTGATCTTGTGTTACTCAAATTAAAACGTTAAAATGACCTTTCTTGAAGTTTCGCATGAATTTCTGTTAAAAATGTTCTTATTAAGTTTGCACAACATGTTATCTATTATGTCGTATAAAAGAATATAGAATTCTGTAGATGGGGTTGAAAATATTATTTCTATAAATTTCAGGGCGTTGAAAGCTGTCATTGCCGAGATTACGAGAGGATTACCGCATTTAATCTTGTTGGTTATGGTATTCATATACCATTCCAGTATTCGGCGGGCCAGAATGCCAAACCAGTCTCGGTCTGTTCCGGTAAAGGGAAACTAATCACGTTACTTACCACAGAATTTTACAAAACCAGGTCAAATGTAGAGGTTAAGGGATGGATTTGGGGAAAAAAAGTCTTTTTTTTTTTTTCTTTTTTTTTTGGCTCTTTCCAAGAATATAATATTTGATAGGGCATATTAAAAATTCATTTTAATAAAAATGGTTTTATAAATTTTTGCAGAAGTTTTAACTATATGATTTTTCACCCTGCCCATCACCTTAGTTATGCTCTACCTAAGTTGGTCAATTTTAGGTTTTTTAAAAATAGTGAAAAACAGAACCCTTAAAGAAAATGACCAAAATTAAAATGCTGCAGGCTCGATTTAATCGAGGCTGGGTTCATGGACGGTACTGAAAAGTGGCAAGTTACCGTCCACTCTAGCTTAATACCTAACATTAACGAAAAATACATTTAAGTTTTTTTTTTTTGTGAAAGAACAATAACACAGAGCTTATTATTTTTTTGTCCATGAACATTGCCAAATGTTCAAGAAAGTAAAATTCAAATCTGGTTATTACTCACCATGCAAAGGCGGAAAATTTGGCATGTCTATTCTACTATTAGTCCTTACAATTATTTTTTTATAAGGCAGCCTTTTTTGGGTTAAATTTGCTAGTCTGATTGAAGGTGATGCTAAAAGCCAATTATCGAAGCTTCATTGTTTTCTACTTTAATAGTAAACAAATCAAGAAAATCTCTTCTCATTTAATAGATGATATCCGGGAAATTTTCTGATTTAAGTTTGTTGAAGCTGTCCCCCCGGTTACAAACTTCAACATTTTTACATGTTTAGCTCATAGAGAATACTGTACTCAAT
>NW_026858986.1:0-33030 GCF_026571515.1 Ruditapes philippinarum
AACCAGATAAATCTACAACTCCAACTGAAATTATATCAAGCAGTCCTGAGACACCATCAATACAATCAAGCACTGCAACGACAGATAAATCTACAATTGTAACTGAAATAACGTCAAGCAGTCCTGAGTCATCATCAATACAAATCAGCACTGCAACGACAGATAAATCTACAACTGCAACTGAAATAACGTCAAGCAGTACTAAGTCATCATCAATGGGGTCCAGCACTACAATGACAGATACGTCTACAAGTCAAACTGGCATTTCTACAAGCAGTACTAAGTCATCATCAATCGGGTCCAGCTCTCCAATGACAGATACATCTACAAGTCAAACTGACATTTCTACAAGCAGTACTGAGTCATCATCAATAGGGTCCAGCACTCCCATGACAGATACATCTACAAGTCAAACTGACATTTCTACAAGCAGTACTGAGTCATCATCAATTGGGTCCAGCACTACAATGACAGATACATCTACAAGTCAAACTGACATTTCTTCAAGCAGTACTGAGTCATCATCAATTCTTTCCAGCACTTCAATGACAGATACGTCTACAAGTCAAACTGACATTTCTACAAGCAGTACTAAGACGTCATCAACAGGGTCCAGCACTACAATGACAGATACATCTACAAGTCAAACTGACATTTCTACAAGCAGTACTGAGTCATCATCAATTCTTTCCAGCACTTCAATGACAGATACGTCTACAAGTCAAACTGACATTTCTACAAGCAGTACTAAGACGTCATCAACAGGGTCCAGCACTACAAGGACAGATACATCTACAAGTCAAACTTACATTTCTACAAGCAGTACTCAGTCATCATCAATAGGGTCCAGCTCTATAATGACAGATACGTTCTACAAGTCAAACTGACATTTCTACAAGCAGTACTCAGTCATCATCCATAGGGTCCAGCACTCCAATGACAGATACGTCTACAAGTCAAACTGACATTTCTACAAGCAGTACTGGGTCATCAACAATCGGGCCCAGCTCTCCAATGACAGATACGTCTACAAGTCAAACTGACATTTCTACAAGCAGTACTGTGTCATCATCAATAGGGTCCAGCTCTCCAATGACAGATACATCTACAAGTCAAACTGACATTTCTACAAGCAGCTACTGGGTCATCAAACAATCGGGTCCAGCTCTCCGATGACAGATACATCTACAAGTCAAACTGGCATTTCTACAAGCAGTACTGGGTCATCAACAATCGGGTCCAGTTCTCCAATGACAGATACGTCTACAAGTCAAACTGACATTTCTACAAGCAGTACTGGGTCATCAACAATCGGGTCCAGCTCTCCGATGACAGATACGTCTACAAGTCAAACTGACATTTCTACAAGCAGTACTGAGTCATCATCAATAGGGTCCAGCTCTACAATGACAGATACGTCTACAAGTCAAGCTGACATCTCTACAAGCAGTACTCAGTCATCATCAATAGGGTCCAGCACTCCAATGACAGATACGTCTACAAGTCAAACTGACATTTCTACAAGCAGTACTAAGACGTCATCAACAGGGTCCAGCACTACAATGACAGATACATCTACAATTCAAACTTACATTTCTACAAGCAGTACTGAGTCATCATCAATAGGGTCCAGCACTACAAGGACAGATACGTCTACAAGTCAAACTGACATTTCTACAAGCAGTACTCAGTCATCATCAATAGGGTCCAGCACTCCAATGACAGATACGTCTACAAGTCAAACTAATATTTCTACAAGCAGTACTCAGTTATCATCAATAGGGTCCAGCACTTCAATGACAGATACATCTACAAGTCAAACTGACATTTCTTCAAGCAGTACTGAGTCATCATCAATAGGGTCCAGCTCTACAATGACAGATACGTCTACAAGTCAAACTGACATTTCTACAAGCAGAACTCAGTCATCCCATCAATAGGGTCCAGCACTCCCATGACAGATACATCTACAAGTCAAACTGACATTTTCTTCAAGCAGTACTGAGTCATCATCAATTGGGTCCAGCACTCCGTGACAGATACATCTACAAGTCCAAACTGACATTTCTTCAAGCAGTACTGAGTCATCATCAATAGGGTCCAGCTCTACAATGACAGATACGTTCTACAAGTCAAACTGACATTTCTACAAAGAGAACTCAGTCATCATCAATAGGGTCCAAGCACTCCCATGACAGATACATCTACAAGTCAAACTGACATTTCTTCAAGCAGTACTGAGTCATCATCAATGGGGTCCAGCACTCCAATGACAGATACATCTACAAGTCAAACTGACATTTCTTCAAGCAGTACTGAGTCATCAGCAAATGGGTCCAGCACTCCAATGACAGATACATCTACAAAGTCAACTGACATAACTTCACACAGTCCTGGGTCATCATTAATACAGTCAAGCACTACAGTGTCAGGTCCAGTGACAACTGAGACCACTACAAGCAGTACTTCCGTAACACATTTTCCAACTATGAAGCCAGATTTAGGTATTGTTTTTATCCGTTGATGGTTTACCCTTTGTTTATTGATTGATAAATATTTGATATCAAATTACAATGTTTTTGTCAATTTTACCCCTTTTGATGCAATATATTATTATTATATAGAAATTAATATGTTTTGTATTATTGTAATATTTACATTATTCTGCCTCTCCCAAGCGAGATGTCATGTGAAACCACTTTTCTTTTAATATTGTTCCGTGAAGCTTTTTTTAGTGCAAATAAAAGTTCTTCTTCTTCTATCTTAATGAACCAGATTTCTATATTTAATCATAATGTCAACCATGTGAATTAAATCTATACGTATAAAATGATATATACGTTTTCAGGAGTATGAAATCAGTGTTTGAAATCAACATTGTTAATAAATTTCGTGATTATATTTGTTGAACAGATATATTTTTTGGTTTGCTTTGGTGACTTCAAGCAAATGACCATACAAATGGTACATGTCCATACAATACAAAAATGATTAAATGATTGAGACATAAACATAATCTAAAATATATTTTATTGTTTTAAATGAGTGTAGATTAAGTAAAAAATGATTGAACGAGTTAAAAAAATCTTATTATGCGAGCTTTGGTGAGCGTTATATTGTTTTATTCATTGAGTTCATTAAATTTAGTATTAAATCTACAGAAATTCAATTTCTATTTATCACATATCTAAAATAAGAACGGTTTACAGTTAAAAAGTCAATTTTCGTTGACGCGTCTTTAGTATAGAGCCAACATTAGCGCGTTTTTATTAAATGGTTTTATAACACTCGTGCGCCATGGGTAATGTGATAAAAGAAGTTATAAAAACGATAAGTGAACAGTTAATTAAAAATGTTTAAGGCACCAATAGTACTAGTATTAAACAAAACTGTTTAATTATACCGAATTGCTGTTGTTTAAATTGCTGACTAGCTGGCTGGCTTTCAGACTGGCTTTGGCTAAGTGACTAGAGAACGGCTAGCTTGCTGAAAAAGAGGTTGGCTGACAAAATGCTGACTACACGGCTTACTGGCTAAACGGTTTGCTATCTGGCTAAATGACTGACTGACCAAATTATTGTGTAGCTGTTAAGCATACACCTAATTCAAATACAAGTCATATTACACAGAGCATTTTAATTCACCTGGCTTGCTGGCTGGCTGGCTGACTGACTAAATAGCTAGCTGACTGGCTAAATGACTGGCTGATTAAATGACTTGCTTATCGAATTGCTGGCTTACCAAATGGCTGATAAGATTGCTGAATATCGATATAAATAGCTTGTATCATTTTTTGGGGACCTTTCTGTTGAAAATGTGAGTTATATCGTATAATTAACATGCACATTGCGTTAACTGGAGTGCAGGTATTAGTTACCCGCACTGCAGAGCATGCCCATTGATTGGGTCATTTTGTCTGGCAACGACGACGGGGAAAGGGAAAGCGATAGAAATATCATATTCAGATGCTCGTTCATTGGTTCCTTTTTTCGGGGTTTCATATTGTGACATCAAAAACGTGTTTTTATGTCTGACTATGATATTAAAGAGAAAGAACATCAAAACACTCGGCAATCTGATTAATACTCGGGGGCTACGACCCCTCGTACTCGTGTTTCGATGCTCTTTCTATTACTAACCGCACTGTTTATACTTGTTTATACAGATAAAGCAGTGTATATCTTCACATTTGAGTTAACCATTGACGGCAACTTTATAGATGATTTAAAGGATGATGATAACTTTATAACTTCTTTGAATGGCACGGTAACGACAGTTTATATAATCTTGTCTTAAGCTTTCATTTTCTCATAGAAAAACAATTATGTTTCAAACTAAGTATTTGAGTAATTTCATTTTGGAATAGTACTTCATTTCACTAATAAGCATCTTTAAAACAGCGTCCCGAGAGCTATTTATAGAGTGTCAGGGACATTTGTTTCTAAAAATAAGATCGGGTAACACTAATTTGAATTAAAATGTACCGAGGGCTTTCTTATTCATTTTTGAATGTTTTTGTTGTCAGCAAAATTTATTTTCCACCTTAATTTTTTTTCGAATTGTCAATTATACGAAATGATTTGACTAAAGATTACATATTTAACCTTAAGAAAAGCTGAAGGCCGCTGTAATTTGTTCATGTAATTATTATTGGATATTTTATAAATTATTTCTTTTCATATGCTTTCTAATTCGTCAACAAATTCTTGGTCCATTCAATTGTTGCATAATTTATTCAAACTTTCATAATACAAAACTATTATCGGACCTATGGTTATATCAATTTCATTTAAAAAAACATAATTCTTTATATAATTATATTATTATGTTTAGCTCTTTGAAAACATTTTTGGACAAGCACCTCGTGTTAGCCTTAATTTCACATTTAGGTAAGTAAAATGTTAAAATATCAGTTTTATTTATCCACTCGATTAATGACGAGTACATGTATATGCACTTTGTGTTAAAGAATGGCTTTTATAATCATGTAAGTGATCTTCGCTCTTCTTCTAAAAAAACTGTTATATATTTTCAACCTGTTTAACATCTGTACACAATTCATTGTTTAACAGATATTCTAGGTTATATCTACATGTATATCATTTATTTGAAATGGACATTGTTACTTTTATTGATTTAATACTTTAAATGTACTTCTCAAAATTTGCTAAGGATCACTTTTTCTACAGTACGTTACTTTTTTGCATTTGTATAAATGTGAAAATTTATTAAAATGAATTAAATATAATTAGTTAGGAATTGATTAATATGAAAAAATTGACAATGGCAATGTTCCTTGACGTGTGCTGGACGAAAATTAACATTTTGGAGATCACATAGTGGAATAAAAAAATCTTGCAAATCAGGAAATGGTTGGCGAAGTGTGTATAATATCGAGTATGATGTCCGCGGGCATAAATGACGGCCTGGCATCGCCGCCGCATGCTGCTGATGAGCAGCCTGCGGACCTTGAGAGGAGGAATCTTGGCCAATTCCTCTATGTTTGCTATCTTAGCTCCTGAACTGTTGTTGGTGGGACGTGGCATGAAGAAATGGCTTTCGGCAGCATATCCCAAGCATGCTTAATTGGATTAAAATCCGGGCAGCTCGCTGGCCAATCCATGCGGACTATAGTTGCCTCCTCAATATATCGGTTTGTGATGTGGGCTCCGGGTGCACGGGCGTTGTCAAGAATGAAATCAGGGCGGACTGCGCCATCGTTATTGCGTACATGGACGTCTTAGATTTTATTGACGTACCTTACTACCGTCAGTGTACCGTTTTCAATGATGTGTAGGTCCGTTTTCCACTGAGCGCTTATTCCCGCCCACACAATGACTGAACCCCCGCAAAAACGGTCGTGTTCTGCAACGCATGCTAGAGCTAAGCGTTCATTTGGACTTCTTCAAACCCTAGCCCGTCTTTCCGTGAAGTCCACATAAAACTTGACTCATCAGAGGAAAGGACCGGTTTCCAATCATTAACTTTCCATGTGACATGAGTGTGTGCCCATGCAAACGCTCTTGAATATGCCATTGGGTCAAAGGAATGCAAATTGCTGGCCTCCGTGACCTCAACCCAGCATCATACAACCTGTTTCTAACAGTTTGTGAGCTTATACGCACACCAGTTGCATTCTGGAAGTCGTTACGTAAGGTCGTAGCGTTCGAGAACCATTGGTGCCTGGCCTGAAGGACAAAAGATTGGTCCTGGACTTGAGTCGTTGAACGAACCTGACCTCTGGCGTGGCCCTGCAAGATATTTCCAGTCATTTGGAATCGGTTCCACATCCTGGAGACAACGCTCTGGGATACCCCAAGGACATAGGCAATGTTCCTTTGTGAACGGCCAGCCTCCAACATTCCAATACCCCTGTTCATCTTATCTTGACTAAGACGACGTCTAACCTGTTGATTTGACAGAGTTTGTTAATTTCGAACACAGTTTTACAATAAAACGAGAGAAGTCTTGCTGCCTGTACACGTTTAAGTGAAAGCACGTGGCCATAAAACACCAAATTTCCATTAGTATGTTTTTCTACGTGCTATTCGTGCAAGGTGTACATGACAAATCGATAAGTAAAGTACACGATTATGAGGTCAGGTGTATCTTTAGCGAAAATACGATTTTAATATGATGATAATAGGACTGAAATATGCAATGTCAAAAGGTGATCCTTAGCAAATTTTGAGTTGTATATTATTGGTAGCATAAAATGAAGCTTTTCACTTTCGAATAATTATTATGCATAAGGAAAATGTTTGTTAAAACAATACATGTACTGTTAAAACTGTAAGGCGGGTTACGTAGCGTTTAAAAACATTCTTGTAAATACGGTTTACATAACTTAACAGAACCTAAGACTTGTTTCTTGCAAACAGATAAACAATTTTATCATGCATGTCAAGTGAAAATTATAATACATTTATCCCGAAATCGAAAAAATAACATGATTGTGTCACCTGCTGGACAGTGGCTACAACATGCAATTGGCTATCATGAGACGACACATGTGATCATTCGCTCTTGTTTTAATTAAATTATTTATTATTCCCCCTTGCTAATGTCGATCGGTCTGTCGGTTTGTCCGTCGGAAGACAACATGGTTTCCGTTTAAGAACTATTTGTCACAAAGTCTTCATATTTCACATGGGGTCACTTGGTCAAAGGTCAAGATTACAGGGGCCTTAAATGTCAGAATGGTTTCCTCTGATCATCTTGAAATTGTTCATCACAAAGTCTTCATATTTCACACAGCGATTAGCCATAACTAGTAAACCTCTATTGATTTTGGGTCACTAGGTCAAAGGTCAAGGTCTTAGGGGCCTTAAATGTCATTATGGTTTCTGCTGATTATCTTGTTAACTCTTTATCACAAAGTCTTCATATTTCTCATACTGATTAGTCATAACTGGTAGATGACCCCTATTGATTTTTGGGTCACTAGGTCATAGGGGCCTTGAATGTTTGTATGGTTTCCGCTCATTATCTTTGTTACCATTTATTACAAAGTCTTCATATTTCACATTCTGATTGGCCATGGCTAGTAGATGACCCAGATTGATTTTGGGATCACTAGGTCAAAGGTCAGGGGCCTTGATTGTTAGAATGGTTTTCGCTCATTTTCTTAACTATCTACAAAGCTTCAAATTTCAATGTGATTGGTCAAAAATAAGATGCCTTTTGATTTTGGGGGTCACTACCCAAAAGACAAGGTATCGGGGGTCTTAAATGCAGAATTTTTCCGCGTATTCCCTTGAAAACTATTCCCCAAAAGTCTTATTTTTCTATATTGTTTTTAAAAGTATTAGTGACCCATTCAGTCAAGGGGGGGGGCCCTTAAATTTAGAAGGTTTTCGCTTTTAACATGAAAACTGTTGATCACAAAGTCTTCATATAACACATATTGAATAGCCATATGTAGAAGATGACCCCTATTGATTTTGGGATCACTAGTTCAAACAGCAAGGTCACAGGGGCCTAAAATGTAAATATGGTTTCTGTTATTACCTTGATAACTTTTTATCACAAAGTCTTCATATTTCAAATACTTATTAGTCATAATAGGCTCACTAGTTCAAAGGTCAAGCTCTCTATATTTCACATATTGGTTGGTTATAGCTATTAGATCATTTGTGTTCTTTTTCCCATAACTGAACGCTTCCATGTACCAATTTATGGCAAGTTTCTATAACCAAATTACCAATAATGCGAGTCAAGGGCTAGAAAAAGGGGCATATGTGTCGTTAGACATTTCTTGTTAACTTGTTTGTGTATTTGTGTGTTTGTTTGCCTACCTTTTTATTTATTTTTTTTTTATTTATTTACAAAAAACGAATCTGTAATCGTAAAATGTATCAGTGTCTTTGAAGTGATTGTGGTAGGCAAGGAATCATATTCAAAGAGTACTGATCGATCCTGGCTCAGTAAAAATTCGCTCAAATCAACAACAAATTTCATTTAATATTTCTATTATAACTAACAAACACTATACGTACACTATTCATATTTCCTTATTTACAAGAAACATTATACATGTAGTTGTATTTCCATACACAAAGTTTATTTACTGTTCCATATCTGTAACCAACAATTTGTGTTTAAATAATTATACTGCACACTCTGTGATCCGGTAGTTATTCGGACGGACTCCGAAGGGTATTCACCCGGTCACCCGGTAAAAACACTTGCCATCTTCTTTCTGGACACCGGTCGATATTCTTAAGTTAATCGGCAGAGTATCGTACGTAAATGTCCGATTGCCTTCTCTTATCCGGCCGGTTTGCAGCCATCGTACAGTGACTAAAGTACTAAGTATACAGACAAAAGCCGTGCGGTATCCTGGGTTAACTTGCCCTCTTCCCCTCTGACTTCTTTTTCACCTTTCTTAACTAGCTGTTTTGGAAGGCATATAACACCTTGAAAGCAAAGATTAACAAGAAAGGGCGGAGTTCAACGAAGGAAACCTGACACAATCCAACAACAATGGACCGCCGACAAGGAGCCCAACTGGACACCAAACAAATCATGAGAGTGCACAGGGCAAAGCTAAGAAGCTTCTCTTTCTTCCAATGCTATCTAAGTGTTTAAGCACTTATACACGGAACCTCAATTTTAAGTCTCGACCAAAATAGGTAACAGAAATTTCAGTTGGCCAGCCCGGGAATCGAACCCACAATGTCGAGATTACAAGTCTAGCGATTTAACCGATTGAACTTTGCAGACTGGTTAACGAGAGAATGGTATTTGGTGATGGTGTATGTAATTTACCCTCTGGATCACGGCAGTTATCCAACTTGCCAGAACAGAGTTCAGTCACGGCATCGTTTCTTGGCAGTCTGTACAGTAATAATCTCCTTTACTTTAGCAAGGAATTGATAACCTCTGTACATCGGAAGTGAACTTTACCGTCCGAGAATTGAACACGGGTCGCCTAGTTCACAGTCCAACGCTTAACCTGTCGTAAGGTCTATTTAATTCTCCTAACGCTATCCTAAAGGGCACCTTAAGGCCATACGTGCAACATACTGCATATATCCGGGTTCCAGCCGGTAACCTGCCGAGTCGCCTTTAGTGGCAGCTGGGATACCGCTCGAAAACTGGAGGATTATTTGGCGCTCAGAATGTGAAAATTTTCACCGACATGCAACAGATACCAAAAGGTGTCCGGCTGGATATCAGAGGGTATTTCATCTTGTCTGCTGCGGTAAGCTCTCGATGTACCGGATGCCGCAAGAAAATAACTCCGTGCTTAACTTATCCGATTACCCGTACGGTGTCTCACCGGTGACTTGACACCGGAGGGTCACCGGCCGGAGACCTTAAAGATTTGGCAATTTCAGCCCGTTCAGACATCGGTACCCCATCTTAAACCTAATCGGAGTGTAATGTGACGCAGGTATTGTAGGCAGACATAAACATCATATTGTGACGTTCTTGCCTAAATTTCTGCTGGAGGAAATTCCCTGGTAATAATGAACATATAAAGTTGAATTGATACTTTATTCGCACAGGCATTACAGTACATGTGATATAATTTACGAAAAGCGTTAAAACTTTGATTTTATTACTTAGAAAATAAAACAAAATTTCTATATTGTAGAAAAGGCAGTATAATAGCAATAGTAAAATCAGAATTTGAGCTGGAGAAACTACAAGATAAAAATACAACTATCACAGAAGTCCTAGATATAATAGTTAACAATTCACTGGAAAATGCAAGTAATATAAAAACCACGCAAGGAGCGATTAAACATGCTGATTCTTTCATCAGTGGTTTAAAGAAGACAGCGGGTACGTTTAATCCTAGTTATCGTTAGTATGTGTTATTCCGGGCTGCGTTTCATAGAAACTCCTAAGAGTATCCTAAGTCCTAGGACATAAAATCAACTTTTAAACTAACTAAAAGCTGTTTCAATTGGTATCTTCTGACTGACACTGCTGACTTAAAATAAATGCACTCTCATGCGAAAAGTTAAGAAATAGAATGTGTAAATGTCCATCAGCATTGGTAATTTAGGAATTAAAAGAGTCATAACATAGGAGTCATAAGTTAGGACATTTTCTTTGAACGCAAAATTGTCTCAGTATTGGTCTAAAGACTGACACTTTCTATGAAACGCAGCCCAGTACTGGAATGATTTATTCAAAGAAACGATGGGCGTGTGAATTGAAATTAAAGCGTTACTGGAATGATCAATATGCTTGTAAATATTCTGTGATGAAGGCAAAACAGGCGGTGTAACCCTGTCGTTTAACACGTTAATTTATCAGATTAGTAATGCCGCCTGGTTTAATACATCGTCAAGAACAAATGTAAGAAACTTTACACGCATTCCTTATAGTACTGGTTGTTGGTACAGATCCGTTTTTTATCAGCAAACAGCTGCTTTATACACAATAGAACCAAAATGAATTATGTATAAATTAAACTAAACTTAACGCCAAGTACTTGGTTAATAAATACCTGTACATTTTTTTTTCTTTTTCTGAGTTGAAATCATAATATAAATTAAAGAATCATTTTAATCCTCGCACAAATGATACAAGATTAACGACAAAATCAATATAAACGTTTAAAAGGCTCATTATATTATAACATGGAGGAATATGTTTGTATAAGAAAAATCTCATCTAATCCTTTTAAGAGTTTGCCAGTTGCCTTGATGTTTGACAAAAGTTGTTTCCTTTAAACATAAAATTGTTATTTTCTTGGGTTTTATTTACAACTATTTTAGATGATGTTCAGAAACAGCTAGATCAGGATCCTTGTATATTGATAAATGCGTGCCATAAGTCATTTCTTTACACATGCAAAGACAGTAAAAACGTAAAGAATGGCACTTGCAAGCACAGATGTGACATAGAACCAGGTTTATGTGGTGAAAATGGGGTTTGCTTCTACGATATTGCAGATAGCGTCATAGCATGCAAGTAAGTTATTTTGTACTCATTGGTTTGTAACAGATCGATATCATTAATGGCGCGAAGTTAATTACGATGCGAGGTTTGTATTTACAGGAGATTAAAGTTATGAGGCATAGTTAGTAATGGCGCAAGGAAAATAATGACGTGACGTTAACAATAACGCGTGTTTCGTTGCGACGAGAGGTTAGTATTGGCATATTAGTTGGTTAGTTATGACGCGAGGTTAATAATGGTATGATGTTAGTTACGACACAACGTTGGTTATGTCGTGAGCGAGCTTAGTAATGGCGCGATAGTAAGTAATGACGCGACTTGAGTAATTTGCACGTGGTTAGTAATGACACGTATTTAGTTACGATGCGTGGTTAGTATTGACGTGAAGTTAGTTATGTAACGAGGTAAGTAATGGCGTTAGTTTCGTTGTGGCGCGATGTTAGTAATGGCGTAAAATAAGCTATGGCGCGAGGTAAGTAATGCCGTGAGGTTACTATTGGCGTGGGGTTAATAATGGCGCGAGTTTAGTTATGACGCGATGATAGTAATAGCGTGTGATTAGTTTTGATGCGAAGTAACTTATTGCGCGATGTTTGTTATGACACGGGATTAATAACGGCGCGGCATTGGTTATGGCGCTGGGTTAGAAATGACGTGTGGTCAGTTATGTTGCATGGTTAGCTATGGTGCAAGATTAATAATAGTTTGAGATTACTTATAACGCGAGGTTTGTAATTTGGTAGGGAAGTTATGATGCGAAGTAAGTAATGACGCGAGATGAGTTGTGGCGCGAAGTTAGTAATGACGCGAGGTAAGTTTTAGTGCGAGATCAGTAATGGCGTAAGGTTAGTTTTGGTGTAAGTTTAATTAATGCGCAAAATATGACGCAAGATTAGTAATGGCGCGAGGTTGATTATGGCGCGTGGTGAGTTATGGCGCGAGGTTAGTTGTGGCGCATGGTGAGCCATGGTTCAAGATAAGTAATAGTCTGAAGTTAGTTATGGCTTGAGGTTAGTCGCGCAAGGTTAGATATGGTTCGAAATTAGTAATGCCGCTGGGTTGGTTTTTACTCCAAAATGAAAGATATAAAGACGGTCACCTGAATAATGGGTTAATCTGTCGGCTTCTCAAATCATGAATAATAAGTTACAACCATGGTTTCTAAAAATAACAGCAGTAAAGGTTAGTTATCCAAACAGTTAGCGTCGTGACTGAAATTTGCCTTTTTTCAAATTGACACTCACTTTCACTTTAAGATAGTCTTACTGTCATGCTTTCCCGCCAAAAGAATTCAAACATCGGCCAAGATCGTAATAAATCGGTCATTTCCGGGGCGTTATTTTTCACAATCTTTGCTATTCAATAATTTGTAACCGTTTATAACCGGAATTTAGTAAATAGCTATAAAGGATGAGTGATTGTAAATAATCGTATGATTAAGGTTTTAATAAAAAAAAGTAACGTGCTTCCATATGGGCAGATGATAGAATTTTTTGCGGGAAAGCATTACAATAAAACTACCTTAATACAGCCTACTGAATATACACGTGAACAAATCAAAATATTCAAATACTTTTTGGGTTTATTGTTTATCCTCAAAAAAAACCATTTCAAATCCTTGTCAGAAAACGTTTGAAAACAATATCTAGCTAGTCTACAGGCGTTACATATTCCTTCATCATAAATGATTGTTCCGTGTCAGATGACTGTTATAATTTTCTGCTCTTTATTCTAACATTTGTTTTTATTTCGTATGCTCGCCTAATTTTCTTTACCGCAATACCACTCGATGCACGTGGCGTTTTCTGTGTTCAGAACTAAAATATTTCGTATTTTTAATTTAACAATTTTTTTTATATTTAAATTTTTACAGATGTAAAACAACTTCGTTTCATGTGTATCACGGTGTGCACTGTGAGGAATCGACAGCGACAAAAGAGTTTGTACTAGCTGTATCCCTCGGTGCCGGAGGTGGAATTATTCTGATATTTGGTTTGGTTATAACATGTTTATGCATCAGGCAAAGAATAAAAAAGAAAAAACATAATACAAGGTATTTAATGATTGGGTTAACGTCTGACTAACACAGTAGAGGTCATATGAGCCGTGTCATGACAAAACCAATGTAATGCGTTTGCGACCAACATGGACCCAGACCAGCCTGCGCATTCGCGCAGTCTGATCAGGATCCATGCTGTTCGCTTACAAACCCTATTACAAGTAGGGAAACTGCATGATAGCAAACAGCATGGATCCTGATCAGACTGCGCGGAGGCGCAGGCCGATCTGGATCCATGCTGGTCGCAAACCCTTTATGTTGGTTTTATCGTGACGCGGCTCATATGGCGACTTTCTAGCTTTACTGGTGTAGGAAGACTTTGTGAATTTTATCAGCTGGAAAGCTTCCACATATGAAAGAATCCCAGATTCCTGGTGGGATTTGAACCTACAGCGGTGAGGGGCGAGTGGTTTGAAGTCAACAATCTGTACCAATAACCACTCGGCCACGGACGCCCCCAAAGATAGGAATAATCGCGATACAACTTTAGGTTCTTATTACCGGAATTCACAATATTTATACTAATTTCATGTATAAATCACAACTGGGAAGAAGTCTGCCAAGATTACAAATATTTGGATCCGTAATCAGCATAATAGTCTAGATAATCAGGATTATTTATTCACAGTGAAAGACATTGTTAATCCTGATCCTGTTGAATCCGAAAGTTATAATCAAGGGGCAGGACGTGAAGTGGTTGCACACTTGGTTCAAGCGAGCGAATTGGTTGCAAACTTGACAAAATGGCAAACACGGCGTGATTTTTTGAAACGGGTGAACGAATTTTTGCCAGGCAAGTAGGTTTCTTTGTTATTTTGAAGTTCATTAGTATGTCTATTCCATAATGCAATATATATGCCACACTCGGTTAAAGGTTTCAGCATCCTAGATTCTGTTTTGAAGAAGTTATTGAAGATATAAACTGATCATGTAGATATTTTGAAATTTGACATGTGACTGTTCTGGTCGGTTTTTCTCCTAATTTATTCGAATTTGTAAATTTGAACTGCATTTAACAATAACAAAATATGTTTCTGTCAATGCTGTACAAATGGTTTAGTTCGCAAGTCCGAAGATAACATTCAATACACAAAAATATATTGTTCAAGCACATTTTGGTTGCAGACTTATACTTCAAGCATTTTTGGTTGCAAACTTATTCTTATTCTATTGAAATCCATAGTAAAACTTTGCAAAAGGATTGTAGTAGTTTATATTCATTAACCTATTTTCAATGGCAATTATTGACATTTATGTTCTTTTACTTGTTTTTGTTATACTTTCTTCTTTTACAACAAGTATGCACTTTATGTTTCAAATTACATGGTTCTCAGTTCAATACTATAACCATCAGTAAAAGCCTGCAAACAAAATAATAGCACATAGAAGAAAAATATTTATTGATACTTCAATTCTAAAATATGTCATCATATGTAAAATCGAATGAAAACTACATTCAAAACAAACGTATGTGAGAGTACTGCTGTATGTAAGTGAATTATTTTCATCATAAACAGAAGGACATGTGCACACATACGATGTTACTCGGCAAAATTTCCAAAGTTTATCAAAACCACAATAAATGTTATTTTGTTTGTTTCGTATGTAAAGATCAGCAGTTGCTTTAGACATAAAGTATGTAAAAGTACTTATTAACCAAAAGTTAAAATGAAATGCTTGTTTACAATATTTCGGATTTGATGTACATATCATATATGTCAATTGGTATTCTAAAAATTATTTTGACTATTAATAAGATCATAATATAACTGATATACGATTGGTAATTTATATTGACAAAACTACTTAAAGTCATTGTTCGAGGTCGGGAATTTGGAAGATGTTTCGATTGGTCAATAATAAGGAACAATTTAACCTTTTCCCTTATATAAGCGTGTTTCGACGGCTTTTTGCCCCCCCCCCCCTTTTGAGGCCTCAAACAGTGAAAAAATGCCCTATTTAGGCCACAAACACTGTTTTTCGTTTGAGAAATGTTGTTAAAAAAGTGACCACTTTTTCGGCGCCGTCCCCCATCCAAATATTACATCAGGGGGTTGCCAGAAGGGGGATGTGCCCCCTTCTGTTTGGGGGGTTAAGAGGGGGGCGGAGTCCCCCTCATCGCCAAGAAAATTTTGGACATGTGACAGGCTAAAATGGCCTCAGGTCGATCTTAGGGTAACTAATAACCGACGCTGAAAAGCATTTTACTCTATCTCAATTCATTGAGAAGTTGCAGCACTTTGAAATCAGTTTTGATGGGAAAAAACAATGCAAAATAGTGATTTTTGGCAATTTTGAGACGTCCCCCCGTGGCCATGGTAACAGGAAATTTACCATTGAGCATGCTGTTACAGAGGCTATGGTGTAGTCAACATTTGTGCCAAGTTTCATTAGTAGTGAAGCATTTTTCATAGTTTCATAGCAGTTTGAACTTGTTACAGGAGGCTTTTCAATCGCAATATGCTCATGGGGTAAAAGGTTAAAGAAACATGTGAATAATGCCCTTGTGTCAATGTTAATGTAGTTTGTATCTACTATACAATCAAATTTATTTCAAATCTCAAAAAAGAACAATAATGAAAGTTGTTTATTGCTATTTTTTTCTTCTTTTCCTTTACTGTTAATCATGCCAAGATAAAAAAAGTCCTAAGACTATGAAAAAAGAAAAGAAGTATATCGAGGAGAAAAAATGATGAAGATAAACACAACTGAACTTCAATTTAGCATATTGTGTTTTATATCTATTTGAAAGACCCTGTGTTAGGATATATCTGCACGCATGCACAATTTGTATATATATTTCTTATTAGATGAACGGGTATAATTGCCTTAATATTGCTAATTATTTAAAAAAAAAAAGATAAGTTATTCCTCGCTAAAAATATGCATGCCACATTATTGACACAAAAGTTTGCAACCAAAAATGCTTGAAGTATAAGTCTGCAACCAAAATGTGCTTGAACAATATATTTTTGTGTATTGAATGTTATCTTCGGACTTGCGAACTAAACCATTTGTACAGCATTGACAGAAACATATTTTGTTATTGTTAAATGCAGTTCAAAACTTACAAATTTGAATAAATTAGGAGAAAAACCGACCAGAACAGTCACATGTCAAATTTCAAAATATCTACATGATCAGTTTATATCTTCAATAACTTCGTCAAAACAGAATCTAGGATGCTGAAACCTTTAACCGAGTGTGGCATATATATTGCATTATGGAATAGACATACTAATGAACTTCAAAATAACAAAGAAACCCACTTGCCTGGCAAAAATTCGTTCACCCGTTTCAAAAAATCACGCCGTGTTTGCCATTTTGTCAAGTTTGCAACCAATTCGCTCGCTTGAACCAAGTGTGCAACCACTTCACGTCCTGCCCCTTGTAATATGTCTTTGATACCAGTATAGAGTAAGCTCAGTCTTCAAAGCCGTGTAGTCTGATGAACTCTACGCAATTAGTCAATGTCTTTAAAATCAGATCATCGTTTTCGCTCCGTTAATCTTCGCTATATAGCGAAGGGTAGTGGAGCGACAGTTTGGATATTATCTAAATGAGATTGGCAACTAGTAGAGTGACTTTTAGGTTGTCGTCTTGTTATTCCTATTATTTGATAACAGACAGTTAAAAAAGGGAAGGGTGGCAAGAGCTCAGATCAACAATCTCTTAATCGTCATCACCGACTTATGACGAATATCACAATAAAAATTAAATCATAATAGTTTAACAATTGGCATATTTCAGCGGATACTGCATGTCTGAGTGGGACTTGCCGAGCAATAATCAAGCATTGAAGGACTTCAGCTCTCGATCGAGTATGAATAAATCCGATCCATCATACGTACGGTATTATAAATCACCGTCTCACATCAATCAGGTATGATACTTAAACGGAATTTATCTATTATATACACCTGGAAATAAGTTAAGCACACTCGGCATTTTGACTCAATTTTGACATGACTACAACTGTAATTTTAAATTTTATTTGGGCAATGGAACCACCTGTAGTCAACCTGCAACAACTGGAACAAGCTATGCACTAAAAATGGCAAAATTTACCTCAAAATCGCATTAGACGCCATTTACCAAAAATATGCCTTTTATATGAGTTTGCTTAAGTGTTCGGAGTGTAAGGCAGATCTTTACAGAGAATTAGAGGAAAATGACATACATTTAAGGGAATCCAGTGAAGCTGTTTGGGTGACTAAGCTAGAAAGATTCCTTTTGTGATCAAGGTTTTAAACATTGATAAGACTCACATAAAATACGATTTTCAGTTTAACTTAATATTTTCTTGTTCATGTGTCGCATAGCTTTCCCCTTAAGGTGTTCCGGTTGATATTATTTAAGAAATTCAACTTACAAGGATGTTGGACCTGAGTGGTTTTTTTTAAAAGATTATCACTGTTCTTTTTCGTTTTTTAAAGTAAAATAAGATTTTGAATGGTTTGCATTTCACTTTAGTGACGCAATGATAATACTAGTATAACAAATAAAAACGTATTAACAATCATTCGTTAATTCAAAAGTATTTTTCTACAAAACTATCGTCAATACGTTTATATTTTAATACCACAGAAAGGTACTACAATTAATCGCCTCACAATTATAATCTTCTGGATAATGTAACTCTATAATTTAACATCAAAAGTCTCACTGTTTATGTTATTATACTGTTAGCCATATGGACCAATCTTTTCCGGAAGTGGCCACGGAAGAAGTCATCCCATGTACCTACCGGACGGCGGCGAAAATGTGACAAATCTTTTAAACAAACAGTATTATTCTTCAATAGATCCATTTGCTGATGTAAGTGTATACATTTGCACTTGAAAGAAAAGTATTTCTATTTCTTTAAATTATAGATATAATATTATATTCAACAACACAGGACTTTTCACGCCCATGAATACCTTAGGGCAATCATGGTTATTCTTTATAATCCGGAGGGCGTTTATGCGATTACGACAGTACGGCAATGCGATAGTGCGACAGTGCGATGACGAACACACGATAGTGCGATGACCACAATTTGACAATGCAATGGCGACAGTGCGATAACACTATCGCCCTGTCGTCATCGTACTATCGCGTTATCGCATTGTCGCTATCGTTCTATCGCCCTGTCGTCATCGTACTATCGCGTTATCGCATTGTCGCTATCGTTCTATCGTATTGTCGTCATCGCAATGTCGCACTATCGATTTGTCACCCTCAGTATTTTAACGTTTAACCACGATGGCCCTAACGGTATTGTTCAAAAAACGGTCACCGAACAAATTCATGCTAAATCGGTTTTAGCCATTGTAGGTTTGAGCAATTTTACCGAAAAAAATCATTCAGTAGTCAATCATGATATACATTGTACACACTAAAACCCCTACCTAAATTGGGGCTATATTTCATGATTTTTCTTCGATTTATTATGTTCGAAATTTAGCTAAGTTGAAAGGAAAGTTTAACCATTTGACATTCAGTTTACACTTGATTGTTCAAGTGAAACTATTCGAGGTGGATTTCTCTCTGAGGACTTAACAATAGGTTGACATACATTCTTATATCAATGGTACTTTTGTCTTGCCTTCAGTATTCCATTAGACGACCTAACTTCACACCGAGAGCTAGCCACGTTTACAACAGTACATACCTTAATGTAAGTGTTTTCTTTTAACGTTACTAGCTCAACTCTTAAACATATTAATGTAATGATTTTTAGTATTTATCACTGCGTTACTAATGCAGTAAAGGTTATTTGTGCATATTTTTACCTCTTTTTGGTAATTTACGTGGATTGTAAGTGTAGTTTACAATATTAATTACTTTATTTGTTTATTTCACAATATTTTACTTTTTAATACATTTTAAAAATTTTCATGACAATCAAGATGAATCTGGCGGCGTTCTGCTTTAACACAAAAATGAACTATATACAAATGTACATGTGTACCTTCTTTTTGCAGAATTCCTCAGAATCACCAAGGGACAGGCATCAACATTACTTTCCAGAAATAAGCACATCATTATAACAAATAGTGTTATAAGATAATAACGGCCGATTTGAAAAAAAAAAAATCCATACTTTTCCAAGATATTTTTGTAATTTTGTTAATAAAGATAGTTGAAAGAATAATCCGGAGACGAACTATTAATTTAAATATTTATTTTTGACATGTTTCAATCAAACAAAGTGTTTACCGTAGTCTACATAGATATCTACAATTTGATCACTTTATTTTCATATTCAATGTATCAGTGTTCGTATGTGTCAAAATTGTGTTGTTTTCATTTTGTTGAGGACCTCAAAGAAGATTCATAATCGCAATATATTCCTAAAATGAGCTCTCGTTAAATGCACATTAAGTATTCTGAATGTGAAAAATAATTGTCTTTAAAAAAGTAAAAGTTGCAAAATGTAAAAAAATACGAATTTACTATATAATACATGTAAAAGGCAAAAAATCAGAGATATGATAAACGAGTAACATTTTGGAAACTTGTAAAAGCTCACCAAAAAAAGGCTTTTTCAGAGGGAGGGACAAATGTTTTAACCTCTACCCTGCCGGCAGCAAATGAATCTACTCATAAAACTAGTGCAGACCAAGATCAGTCAGCAAAAATATAAATATCGGCATTTTGGGGCTAAATGTGCCTTTAAATAAAGATAAGTAATTCGAATTTGGTTAATGGTACGAGTAATAATAATTTTACCAAATTCATGTGATAATTGTCTACCAATACTTAGTCACGTGATATCTCGAACTATTATCATTGTACATGATGAATACATGTGTAATACTTTTTTAATGATATGTCTTTTTATTTTGTTAAGTTTTGTAGTCCCTGTTTTATAGCTATACATAAAGTAAAGTACTCTGTAGATTAATTAATTAAATGTGATTTAATGTATTTTTATATTGTTTTGTACAAATACATATAAGTCCCTGTTTTATGACTATACATTAAAGGCACATTATGCCTCAGAAATAAATATGTTTTATTCTAAAGAAATGTCAAGTATGTGTTTAACAATGTTTTAATAATGCATTTAAATCATGTAAAATGTTTTACAACTGAAGAAAGTAGCGCTGAACGTTATCATATGTGTCATAAAGGTGGCAAAATGTAAACAAAATAGTATTTTGACTTCCATACAAAATACTAATTCACTATAATTATATCAATTACCAACAGAGCAAAGAAAGAAAAAAATAGTTCATCTATGTGGCAAATTGGTATCTTTTTTTTTTTAAACTGTAACAAAAATGTTTTGAAAAAAAAAGATAACATTTCTGAAGCATAATGGGCCTTTAAGAAAATGTATTGATTACATGTTATTTCTTTTCAATTTTATCATATATACATTATATATACATTATGTTATAATATATTTTTGTTATACAGAGAAAAAAATATGAAATAAACGGTATGATAGAATCAAAATTTTCTTCTTTATATACATGTATACACTATCACTACATGACCAAATTTGTTTATAGCATCATATCTTCAGATTTGTATTAATCTGATTATGAAAATAATTGTTATCAGTAACCCGTCCAAAACATAAAATTTGAATTTCTTAAGCAAGTTATTCTTAGTCCGATTTGTATGGTGGCTGATTTGGAACGCTTTTGTGTGTCGTGTTGCCGCTAGCGAAAGCACGACAAAGCACCAAACGGCGCGTGGTCGGACTTTCGTCCTGTCGCTAACGATACACGCCAAACGCAACGCGCAAAGTGTACCAATTCAGCCACCATAAATTTGAGTTTTTTGTCATATTTCACATTAACAATTATTATTCTGTAAAAATGTAGTGAGCGACTGATCTGCAATTTTGCACACAAGTTACTGGGTTAACCCTACATGTACATCAAATGGAGCATAAATCTCGAAAAGTTATTTCCAGTCCCGCCATAAAAAAAACCTCAGCGGCGATTTTTTTGACAGAATGGCATGTACATTACCAAAAATTGCAGAAATTTCTCAAAATAAAAGGGAATAATAATATTGAGAAGAATTTTATAAACATATCATGAAATATTTCGCCTGGAACATAAATGATGAAATATTTATTTATCTACATACCTGTAATTGCTATTCTTTTTTAATTTTGATTGTTTCAAAGATTTGTTTTAATCATCAAAATGTGCATGTAATTAAAAAAAACAACAGAAAATGTTTTTACCATTTAGTGTTGTGTGATTACTTTTGACACAAATAGAATGTTGACTTAAAAGCTTAAATCTGGACTACTGGTCCCCTTCATAATGTCATTTATTCTGCTATAGGCTAACTCTTGCTCCCTCATCGGCACCGCCCAGACTCAACATGGATGAAACATTTCATTGATAATTATATGTTTCTTAACTTGTTTGATTCGTATGCAAAATAAGTTTCGTAATATAATTTATAGTAATACCTCAGCCTTAAATATTGTAGAAGCACGTGTTATGTGAACCGTATGTGGAATTGAAATAAGTTGTTATATATTTGTTTCTCCCTCTATTGTTTATACTATAATAATTAGACGCGTCTAGTAGATATGCATTTGTCCATACAGCAATGGGGAACATTTAAGACTTGACTTGATTTTGTGTATTTTTCTTTCATTTTTTTTTTTAACAAAATCACACTGTTTTCAAATTTTCTAATAAAAATAGCTTTTCTGATGTACAACATGTCACAGAGCTTTAAGGGATTAGAATAAACGTTTACCTGAAGTGATAGTGCCATGTTTGAAAATCATATTCTTTTTATAATTATCTAATTTTATCTACATAATAAACAACGTGCCAATGAGCCAGTCTACAATCGATCGTTCTAAACCTTAACCGTTGAGGGAGGTAACGACTGAGGCAATGTCACTTACTTCATTTGCCCCGCCTCTGTTGAAGTTCGGCCCGCCAAATTTAACATGATGCTCCGTAACGGGGCGAAAGACAACTTTGATCAATATCACTTGTCGAATCATTAAATTGCAAGTTACAAAGCCTAAACCACGCCCACTATCAAAGAGGCGGTTCTTCTCCCTCAACAGTTGAGAAAGTACACCGGTTACGCTACGGCCAGTATGGTGAGATCACTGCAGAACAGTTCGTCCTCAAAATCATTCGAACATTATGCATTTCGTACCAATATTTAAATGAACATATTCTCGGCACAAATTGTCTTGAATTTATCACATTTATTTTGCTTCGACCAGACGTTTCAATCTTTGTCGCAACAGACAAACATTAAAGAATTTCAGACATGGCATTACTTTGTGAATTTATGCATTAGGTTCTACTTTTTCACAAAAATATGCAACTTAATTATTAAACAACGAGCACATACCAAAAACATGGAGAAAAAATTGATTTGTACTTCGGATATTCAACTGTAATAGAGAACGATTTTCAATGCTGATTGATTGTTCGCATCATTTGGCGTCTTTGATGTGCAGCATCAACATTTAACTTGTAATATCTGTTATATGTTGCGGATCGGATGGGAATATCCGTCCCAAGAGAACCCAGTCATGTCATTACATCTATTTTCTCATAACAGCCTATGAAAGTAAAACAACTTCTTTCATAAAGCAAAATTACGTCATCCTAAGAGTGTATTGCACGCGACTTATCTGGCACACCTAAGCCAGATGAATTAACATTTGTTACCTGTTTTATTTTAGTTTTAAGTATAAGTAATATTATTTGTAACGTATGTGCTTTAGAAATATATCACCTTTATGAAAAATTAGTTTCATTAGATGGATAGATAGATGGATGGATGGATGGATGGATTGATGAATGGATGAATGGGTGGATGGATGGATCGATCGATCGAGCGATCGAGCGATGGATTGAATACATATGCATGGACAACTAAAAACAGCATGTATGGTACAAACATTTAAAACTTACATGGGAATAATTAAGTCATGACATGTACACCTGCACCACTTGGGGATAACACAAAGAGCGACCGTTCTTAATTGAAAGCCTGTAAAATTAGTGTAGTTTATACCTATTTATTTTAAGTTCGATTGTGTTAGAAGCTATATGCTTATTGAAACACCCTGGAATAAAGCAGTCCTAAGCAATGAGTGTAAAGTTTTTTTGCTCACGGAAACAGCGACTTGCCCCTGACGGGGTTTGAACCCACGCGGTCAGCAATCCTTAAATTAATAGTTCGGCGCGTTAGCCCCGCGACCACGCCGCCACTCAAGCCTGTAACATTTTCAAAAGGCAAATAATTTGACTCCTAATAATGAAGTACTATGTATACAACACGAAACCCCTTTATCTTCATTTACATGTACTTCAAACTTGAACTACTGAAAACTTAAACTATTTTAAACAAATCATGGATTTTTCTCAATCTGAATAAAATTATCTCTAAATAACGCTCCTCTTCTAGATCTAACAGTGACCAATTACGAAGTTATTTCTGGTGATTTTCACTCAGCCAATCATCGGCGAGCTTTCATAATTTTGAAAGGGATGCGGTCCCTGGGAGAACCAATACGGAGTAGAATTGTCACGATTTCGAGAACAAACTTGCCGTTGTCCATAAAGCCGACACGTAAACTGGCAAAACAATCTTGCCAATTAAAAATTGACTCTATTATTTCAACTTAATTTGTTAAAAATTACTTCAAACAAAAATCAACAATTTGTTTAACTTCCACGTATAACGGTACTTTTGATACTTTTTCTAATGCCTATGTGAAAACCGGTTTGATTTCATGACTAAAAATAGCTTTCTCGGGAAATCCGAATTATAAAGGAGGCGAAACATATACGGCACCCAGATCTACAACACAGAAATAGCTAGATCTGAACTTTAGTCAGATTGGGATTTTTCAAAAGCTGTCACATTAAACCTGCTCAAAGTGTGTATAGGCAATGGAGAAGCGAGTCCAAAAATACCTGAGAGTTTCTCCAGACGTTTTAAGTAATTGATTGTTTCTATAATGAAGTAATATCTCTATCACTGCAATAATATGTTATCACTTGCGCCGGTAATACGGTGTGGTCTGCTGTTTCCGACTTTTTGTGACTGATTACAAAATACTAATAAAATATCTACGTTAAAACATTTTGGTCTATAAAGATACCTGCCAGGGGATGGGGCAAGACCTGAATCGGTGGCTGCACTTTAGAATTGTCTCTCGGATCTTTGTAGGAGAAGAATATTTGAGCCGCGCCATGACAAAACCAACATAGTGCGTTTGCAACCAGCATGGATCCAGACCAGCCTGCGCATCCGCGCAGTCTGACCAGGATCCATGCTGTTCCCTTACAAACCCTATAACAAGTAGAGAAACTGACAGCGAACAGCATGGATCCTGATCAGACTGCGCGGATCCATGCTGGTCGCAAAGCCATTATGTTGGTTTTGTCGTGACGCGGCTCATTTATTTGTTCTATAGCCCTAAGAAGGGCCATTGACAAAGCATCAATATAATTATATACAAAAAGACGCATGATGGTAATAGGTGACAAAAAGTCGAGATGGGATTTGTATTCACGCGAAACAAATTCTTTAGTAAAAACGCGAAAGAAGACTTTGAACTGGACAACGTTTAGAGTCTTTATGTTTATTGAATTGTTACATATTTTTAAAAGATTTTAAGCGATTTTATTTCTAATTGCCACAATAATGTTAAATCGATATCTAAATTACATTTATGCGTACAAAGTATACACACCGAAGTCTGTTATCATTGTAGATTCGTTTTCAGTTATTGTCAATCTGATAACCTCGGGTTTTATGGTATGTATATGCGGATGTTTTAAGTTGTGTTTAACTTCTTAACGTTTACACGCTTGATAAGCAGTTGTTTACATATATCATTATATGGTGACCTTCACAATTGTATGATACCGGAAATGGATACATGAGGTAGGGATTTGTTTTCTATGTTTTAGACATGTTACATGCAGTGTCATAATTATGATGAATGAACTTTAAATGTTTAATCAGAGAGTGACAATTGTTTAAATAGAGGTAAATATTTCACTTCTGCTTACTTTTTATCAATATTAGAAGGTAAGTGGTTTCACGTCATTCAGTATATTTTTAAAAAGTGCTTACGGAGTCATTGATATAAATAAATAAATTAATTAAAACTTTTTGTCTTAAATATGAGAAAGACTAAAAATCTAAAAAGACTAAATACCGTACTCCGGTATATACCGGACAAGGCGCTGCTAAAATCTCGACTTTTCACCCACCGAAACGCACTTTAAGACGTCAAAAATATTTTCACACCGCTTTATGTACGATCATGAATAAAAAATGTAAGCGATATTTTTCTACTTTGTGATCATGGTTTCTGCAAGCGACCAGAGGTACTGCTTCAACACATAGTAAAATTGTATCCCTTAAATATGGTGGCTGATTTGTGCCATTCGTGTTTTCGCCCCGCGACCCCGCCAAGCGAAAAGTCGAAAATTAACAAGTAAAAATAGCGGGGGGGGGGGAAGGGGGGAGGGGGGGGGGCAGCGAAAACACGCTAATTAGCGAGGGCCCCTAAAAAACTACTGTTTAATTCAAGCAATTACATACACTTATTTTGAGCGGACAAACATGTAGAAAGTGATATGGACGGACAGACGGAAGGACGGACAGACAGAGGCCATTCCTATCATTAGCTCGTGCTTTGTGGAAGGGTAAAATAGCACACGGGGTCATAATGGTGATTATTTCTGCCATGTAATCTTAAAAACATTGCAGTGGTTTAAATGTTATAGAGCGGATGCGAAATGCTTTTTAACACTTGGCCTTTAAGTGTGACCTTGGTGGTAGCAATCTGCATATCGTCTCATAATGGTGATCACTTGTGTGTCAAGTTATTTAAAAAAATATATCAGCGGTTAAAAAGTTATGGGGCGGACTCAAAGGTGTTACGGACGGACAGACGAACGGGCAGACAGTCGGGCGTTGATATTCACCCCATAATACGGACAGACTGATGGACTGACAGACGGAGGGGTTTAAAAATGGCGGTCGTGATAGAGACTAATATGTCCTGCTTTATAGTGTATATAACAGAATTTGTTCGGCCTGATGTAACTCTTTCATCTTTTTAAAACGTTCATTTTAATTATTAAAAAAAAGCGAGCATTTATATTTTTGTTTAAGATAAATAATATCATCGCCATTTAACGTTGATTTCGAACCTATTTTTAAGCTTAAGACTTCTTATATTATTGAGAAATTCGTCTGAAATTGAGGATAATATTGTGGAAATTTCATTCAACTTGTTTTTAAGCATAAAATAAAAAGAAAATTTGTTTGTTGTTTGTGTAAGATGCAATTTTATTTCATCTCGTGCATTTCAAACACAGTATTCTCACTAGTGACGTAATATCCTCTATATAGTTTTTGCAATAAATGTAACTATATGATATTGTTTATAATGTTATTATCCAAAATATATGATCCTAGACCGCTAAATTCATTTTATATGTGTTCCAATACCGCTAAATTTATTTATATGTTTTATGATCCATGATTGCTCTATTCGTAATTATATTATTTAATATCGCTATATTAACAAATCATTCAAAATGCTGTAGAAATGTCCTTGATTCTGGATTGAAATTTGCTTTCACTATTACAAATTATTATGAAAAGTCTTGTTCAAAGCTAGAGATACCTAGACAACTATATAAACTGACTTTCTTCAGATATGCAAGCATAGATAGCTGACAAAGTCCACTTAAAATACGATATGGCGACATCAAAGAAAGAAGATAGTATGGAGGAGAAAGAAGTAGTGAGTCTGAAAAAGAAAGGAGTTAATCTCGGAAAGAAACTTAAGAAAATGAATATAAGCCAAACGCAAAGCGGAATGTTGATCACAGATCAAAGCGGCAGTCGCCTGGGAATTGATGCTGAAGATAAACTTAGTGGTCATCAGATAAGCGAAACCGAAGAGCCTAGCAAAGGAAGTTCTGAAAGGGACTTGCAAAGACAGATGAACATGGCGTTCCTTAGAGATCTTGATAACGACATTGCTGGTTCCTACTTGGAACAAGTTAGTATTGACGAAGCGGATGATATGTTTAAATCTCTTGATTGTGAAACAGAAGGGGATATAGAATTTGAACAAACCACACATTCTGATGATAAAAGACGACTTTATTTTGGGAGAGCCTCTTATAGAAATGTATATGGCAATCCTAAAAGGCAGGAGGATAAAAATTGGATAACCTGGGAAACATTCTCGGCAATATCCGGTATGGAAGTATCCGAGTTAGTTCGTCGAGCTGAAGTTTCCGATCTTGTGTTAGATGACAGAGGTCTAGCAAGAATACGGAGTAAGTGTTTGTATCTTTTTAAATCTTTAACGCGTGTATTATTATTTGCCGGGTTTTCCGTTTCCATGAGTTTCTATTTTTAACACATTATAATTTGAAGAGACCCGCTATTTTAGATAGAAATTAAGACATATTATCTTCAAGGCTTTCACTGTTTAACGTCAAGTTATAAGCCACCATTGCTCATTATAGATATCCTTAAAATAAGTTCATGTTAAAGTGAATTGGTTCGTAATGGGATGTTAATAGAGTGGTTATACATGTTTTATTGTTGTTGTTGTTGTTGTTGTTGTTGTTGTTGTTTCTGTGTTGCTGTTGTTATTGCTGCTGCTGCTGTTGTTGTTGTTGTTGTTGTTGTTGTTGTTGTTGTTGTTGTTGTTGTTGTAGTGGTTGTTGTTGATGTTGATGATGATGTTGATGTTGTATTTTTATATGTTGTATTTTTATTATTTATTTTTTAATTTGTTTTATCTTTTCTTTTTTTTTTTTCTTTTTTTTTTTGGGGGGGGGGGGAGGGGGGAGGGGTGCTGTTGTTTTTTTACATTAACATCTGCAGAAGCACAACAAGACAGATTCAAAGCCTCTTGCCATTTATTTTCCAATAAATATTTTAAAAGAATATCCATATATTTGGAATATGTGTGTAAAATGTTCCCATTGTAGACCAATCCACTTTTGATGCACACTTCCTGCCACATATCAAAGTGCTTAATAAATACAAATGTGTACATTTGATCTGAAAACAATTAAAAATGTAGTATCAAAGCTTCTGATTAAATTCGTTAAAACTTTTAAAGGTACTCGACCAAACCTCTCTTCCCTCTCCAAAATAATGTAATGTTTTGTTACATGTATTTGCAATTACCACTCTGATATATTGTGGGAAAATCTACATGCCTGTTTTATCCATTGCAAAACAGTTTGAAATTCTTTCAATTTATAAGAAGCAACGATAAAAGTAACATTTTTTTTTCATTTTAGAACGATTCGCGTTATTCTTTTATTCAATGAGAAGCAAAAGTAAAGGTGACAATGAAGCTCTGGTGTTGTTGTTGTTGTTATTAATGTTGTTTTTGTTTTTATTTCAGAAAGGTTCACAGCAATGCCAAAGATGTACAAACGACAGTTCTATAGGTGCGAAGATCGCTATATTATACCAGAACAAATACCAAACTGGAGTGATCAGTGCAAGAAATCAAATTTACAAAGTAAGTTATTCAATCAAACGAAAATAGAGCTGAATGTGAAATAATTTTTGACAGAGGTATCAAAATTTATACCAAGTGTTATTATGACTTGTGTATAAGGTCATCTACAAGTATAAAATAAGTGAACACGTGAAAGTCAGGATAGGAATATTGTGATGTTACCTTTCAATATCATAATTACCTTTGCATGAACGATAATAAACTCACACGGACCAAGGAAACTTTTAATATCCATTGAAATTTACCTGTTATATTCAATTTATAAAAGCGGGACAGTTTTTTATACTTCTGGAAGATTCATATTTCATCCAAAACATTTTCAAATTATATTAATTGTTGGTGAATCACCAATAAAACAGTCAATCGCTTGAAATATATACAAAATAATCGCATACCTACCCTGAAAATCACCATTCACCATTTAAACGCGCCGCGTTTTGAAGGTGAGAACCAGTCTGGCTATAGTCGGAGCCATTCGGTAATATGTTGGTTCCCAAATTCAAAGCGCGGCGCATTTGAATACGGCAATGTTGGGAGCAATTTTGAATTTGTCGATGGGGTAAAACCGCGATAATGTTTATTTCGCCTGTTGCGTTGTTTATTTTGATGTTGAAGTTTAAAATTGACCATCATCGTGGAGAATAATACCTTCTGTGTCGATGGACAAAAGGACTATGTGAAAGAAATGGAATTTGAATAAAATACATGGTTGTTTTGAGGGTAGGAGTGCGGATATTTTCCGGCGAACATTTTCATCTTGTATTATTATAGACTAAAAAATTCAAAAACGGCTTAAGTATTTTGATATATATGATACGTACATGTGCGGGGATTGACAAATATACATTTTATTTGGAATGTAAATGCGTTTTGAGCTCAACACCCCAGTGGTCTGTGATATTTAATTGTTGTTATCAAACAGTGTATAGGAACATTGATTTAAATGGTATTCATCATTCTTGCAAGTGTGACCCTTTGACAAGATTAATTGTGTCTATTCTAGGAAGGGGGGGGGGGGATTCACTCATATTTTTGGGAATTCCCCTGGCAGGTGGGGGGATGGGATTTACGAATTCTCACCTTTAGATAAAAATCCCCCCTGTTTTTCGAATCCTAGAATAGACACTGTTTATTATTCTGTAATAACTTACTTATATGTACTTAGTTTTATTTCCTTACATCAAGTTTCTATTTTTAGCCAGTGACCTTGGCGATGATTCATTAAACCAGAAGGTAGCCTTAATGCATGGTGATATCACTACACTTGAAGTAGACGTTGTTGTTAATTATATTTCATCCTACGTGACGGATACACACGATGGAGGTTATAAGCTATATGAGCCGCGTCATGACAAAACCAACATAATGGGTTTGCGACCAGCATGGATCCAGACCAGCCTGCGCATCCGCGCAGTCTGATCAGGATCCATGCTGTTCGCTATCAGTTTCTCTACTTGTAATAGAGTTGGTAAGCGAACAGCATGGATCCTGATCAGACTGTGCGGATGCGCAGGCTGGTCTGGATCCATGCTGGTCGCAAACCCATTATGTTGGTTTTGTCATGACGCGGCTCATATCATGTTTTACTTTAAAGTGGATTGGTCTGAAATCGGAACATTTTCCATATGAATTTCAAATATTGATAAAAACAATGAAAATGTATTATTTTGGATATTCTTATAAAAAATCTTGGGAAAATGCTAAGGGTTCTAAGTTATATTACAATGTAAGTATGAACAGTTTTATGTTGAGATTTGTTTTTGTTCTGGAACAATTTATTATCTACTTTTGTATAATTATGTATTTCATACAAGCATTTTGGAAGGTTTTATTTAATGCAAAAAATGAGTTTTTCAGCAGATATATAGTTTTAAACACTTCAAGACATAGTACTCATAAAATACCACTTTTCACAGAATACACTTTCACTTTGCTTTTAGAAAGGCAAATGTTTTAATTTATATTTCTTTTTAACAGTTTCAAAAGCCATAGTGAATGCAGCAAGTTCTCTCTTGCTTTATGAACTGGAATCCATATGGTTAATTTATAGTGGGAATGTCGAGGCAACAGCAGGTGAGGAACAATTCCGAGCTATTATAAATTTAAGGCGGTGCTAGGGGGCATGGACGGTGACTTGCATTTTCCACTGCCAGCTATGATAAGACTTAATTAAATCGAGCCTCTAACATCTTCATTTATGCCGTTTTGAGCGTCATTTTAGAGGGCAAAATGTGTTTTAAAATATTAGAAATTCAATAAACATATACGTTCGCATACTATGAGCCTTTAGAAAAAAACATGTAATTAAAACTGGTACTCACTTTATAAAATTCATTTATTGGTCTGAATTATCATTTTTGTATATTTGTGCAAGTGTATATTGTTAAATAACGAATATAAGCTGTACTTGTTTCGTTCAAAATAAAATATATGATATGTTCTGTGTAAAAGCTATTTTATTACAATTCTTCTGAAAATAATTGATTAAAGAGGCGACAATATTATTACGCAAGACTACGAACAAATAAAAAATTAAAAGAAATGTCGTAAAAGCTTAACATTTCATTTTTCTTTTCAGGATATTTGCTTCCAGCCAAATGTAAGTCCACATGAATTCATAAACTACATTAAAACTTGTTTATTGGTCACTCCCCCTCTCTCCAGCCCCACCCCCTCTCTCTTGTCATCGAGTGAAAAGTATAATATGATAATATGATAATAATATGAAATTGTTTATTATTTTAACCTTTTCTTATAAATATGTCACTGTTGGTATTATATAGAGACAAAGAAAAACAGAAAAAAAATAACGTTTCTATTTTATATTATCATTATAATAAATACGAACATTTAGGAATCACAATGTACCATACAGCATTTTGGTTTCTATTTTTATTATCATTTTAATTACAAATGTAATACGATCAATAAGTTATTACCATACAGACTGCTTTATATTAAAATGTATCATTTTCGTATATTTTAGATATATTTCATACATCGGGACCAATCAAATACGATGACCTTTATGTTGATAAGTGTTTACACAGTTGTTACATAAATTCTCTGGACAAAATGATTCAGATGGGACTCCGGACTTTGGTAATCACTACAATGTCATATCACTTTTTAAAAAAAAAACATTACATGAGCCGCGTCATGACAAAACCAACATAGTGCGTTTGCGACCAGCGATCCAGACCATCCGCGCAGTCTGATCAGGATCCATGCTGTCCGCTTACAAACTCTATAACAAGTAGAGAAACTGGTAGCGAACAGCATGGATCCTGATCAGACTGCGCGGATGCGCAGGCTGGTCTGGATCTATGCTGGTCGCAAACCCATTATGTTGGTTTTTTCGTGTCGCGGCTCACGTGTATTTCATTCTTTTTATTTGATATTTTCTTAGTTTAAACAATATTTTATTTATAATATATATATACATTTACATAATAAGATACATAAAATAAAATTCACGGATTAAGTAGGAAGGAAGCTTGAAAACTTTTTTGTCTTAATTTCATGTCTACGACTTCAGTTTATTTTCCATCGAGCGCATCAGTCGCGTTAAAGTCGGTGCTTTTAGAAACAAACACTTAGAAACTTTAATTTTTCATATTAAAAGCCTCTTTTTTTATCAGCCTGCTTTATTTAATGGCCAAGTCATCCATAGCTTAAAATGTTTGTCGTGTTTGGCGTTCTTTAAGGTTTTCGTGTTTTGTCGTTTCAGGCGTTTCCGTGCATAGCAACTGGTGCTAAACGTATGTATCACATTATATGATTCATTAGGTTTCTTATATTTGTTTTGTTCCTACGTATACTCAAAATTCTAATTCTAAATTCGTTTATAAGGGCTTAAGAGTAAAAATGCGCTGAAAAATGTCAATACAATAAGCGCTTAAGAGTAAAACTGTGCAAAAAAATGCCAGTACGTTTGATTTTTTAATAAACGCTTGAGTAAAATTGCGCAGAAAATGCCAGTGCAGTTTAATTTTTCAATTGAATTTCAAAATCTCTCTCTTTT